>NC_053160.1:109913961-109991994 GCF_016835505.1 Polypterus senegalus | reverse complement strand
ATACAGCGACTCCCAGCGGCCCCCAAGGTATCCAGCAGGGCTGTGTATAAACTCTACAAGGTCCATGATGCCCTGCTGGAACTCGGGGCAAGATCCTGCTGTCGGGAGAGCTCCTCCTGGCGGCCTGGGGGTGAGAACCGGAGTAAGAAGCTGGCAGTCCTCCACTATATATATATATATATATATATATATATATATATATATATATATATATATATATATATATATAGTGCTGGTCATAAAATTAGAATATCATGACAAAGTTGATTTATTTCAGTAATTCCATTCAAAAAGTGAAACTTGTATATTAGATTTATTCATTACACGCAGACTGATGTATTTCAAATGCTTATTTCTTTTAATTTTGATGATTATAACTGACAACTAATGAAACTCCCAAATTCAGTATCTCGGAAAATTAGAATATTGTGAAAAGGTTCAATATTGAAGACACCTAGTGCCACACTCTAATCAGCTAATTAACTCAAAACACCTGCAAAAGCCTTTAAATGGTGTCTCAGTCTAGTTCTGTAGGCTACACAATCATGGGGAAGACTGCTGACTTGACAGTTGTCCACAAGATGACCATTGACACCTTGCACAAGTAGGGCAAGACACAAAAGGTCATTGCTAAAGAGACTGGCTGTTCACAGAGCTCTGTGTCCAAAGGGAAGGACAAGATGTGGTAGAAAAAAAAGTGTACAAGAAATAGGGATAACCGCACCCTGGAGAGGATTGTGAAACAAAACCCACTGAAAACTGTGGGGGAGATTCACAAAGAGTGGACTGCAGCTGGAGTCAGTGCTTCCGAACCACCACGCACAGATGTATGCAAGACATGGGTTTCAGCTGTCGCATTCCTTGTGTCAAGCCACTCTTGAACAAGAGACAGCGTCAGAAGCGTCTCGCCTGGGCTAAAGACAAAAAAGACTGGGCTGCTGCTGAGTGGTCCAAAGTTATGTTCTCTGATGAAAGTAAATTTTGCATTTCCTTTGGAAATCAAGGCCCCAGAGTCTGGAGGAAGAGAGGAGAGGCACAGAATCCACGTTGCTTGAGGTCCAGTGTAAAGTTTCCACAGTCAGTGATGGTTTGGGGTGACATGTCATCTGCTGGTGTTGGTCCATTGTGTTTTCTGAGGTCCAAGGTCAATGCAGCCGTCTACCAGGAAGTTTTAGAGCACTTCATTCCTCCTGCTGCTGACGAACTTTATGGAGATGCAGATTTCATTTTCCAAAAGGACCTGGCACCTGCACACAGTGCCAAAGCTACCAGTACCTGGTTTAAGGACCATGGTATCCCTGTTCTTGATTGGCCAGCAAACTCGCCTGACCTTAACCCCATAGAAAATCTATGGGGTATTGTGAAGAGGAAGATGCAATACGCCAGACCCAACAATTCAGAAGAGCTGAAGGTCACTATCAGAGCAACATGGGCTCTCATAACACCTGAGCAGTGCCACAAACATATATATATATATATATAGCAGTAGATAGTATAGATTTAATTTATCAAAACGCAAATTTGTGGAATTTATACATATATACACACTTATAACTTGAAATAAATGTAAAGTATATGGAAAATAAATTTCAAACTGTAATTATGGACATGCCGAGCAAATGCACGGTCAGCACCTTTTCAAATTTATCCCTAAATATCAGTTAACAATGTAACTTGTTGTTAAAGTTTTCCGTGGAGAGTAAAGAAAAGCTTACAGTTTTGCAAATAAAGTTTTGCAATATGAGAGTGGTAATTACATTCAAAAAGTGAAAGGCTTTTTAATTATTTTGATATCAGGCAAGTAAAATCAGCATAGCACCCACTGATAGAAGCAATTCTTTAAAAACTCAGATTCTTGTGAATGTGCTGCACTTTTACAAATACATGAAATCATTGAAAATGCATATTTAGGCATTTGGGGAGAAATTTTCTCAAACAAAAAATATCATTGATTATTGCTGATCTGATGTAGAGTGCTTAATGAGTACAGGTCTTGTATATTTTGTCAGTTATTCCTTGAAATATTTGCTTAAATGAATACAACACTGTATCAACTGCTGGTTATGTATCAGGAGCTAAAAAAGAGGAGGGCTTCAAACTACATATGTTTCAAGCTACATCCACAATTATCAAGATAAGATCCAGATGTGTACCAGCCAAGGGTAATGTAGTCATTAAACTTTATTGGTCATTAAACTTTATTCAGGGACAGGTGAACATGTATGTAAGTTTAATACATAATAACCATGAGTCTGTTGGACATCTTACCTTGTAAAAATGTCTCTGTCTGAGCCAGCAAAACAGTTAATACCAAATTGCTGCTGCACTGTAAAAGTCTCAATTTGTTTCCTCAGCTGAAGGATCTCCTCTCTGCAAGGAATGTTTTCATCAAGTGCTAGGTCGACAACTACTGGATCCAGAGCCGAAGTGTGGTTGTGGTCCTTGAGGATTTTATCATTCTCCTTCTTGTCCAGTGTGTCATCCTTCATCAGTCACTTTATCCTCTCCCAAACCCCCAGACTTGGAAGAGGAACAGAGAAATTGTTCCACTTAATCAATGCAGGAACTGCTCTCCTGTCTATGACACTGGCTCACAAAAAAACACCTTTGAAAATAATGGGTACAAATCTGGGTATGGGAACTAACAGCAAAGCTCTCTCTTAGAATAACGACAATCAAATTAGATCGAGATCCCACATTTGAGGGAAATGTATAAAAACTAAGCACTGTTTTCTACATACAGGAAACTTGACATAAAGGTATACAACAATGTTCTGCTGTAGAGCTATCGGTACACTGAAACTTAAATTTCTTTTTTCTAATATTCTCGCCACTAAACAAAAATCACCACTGCAGTTTACACAATGGAAGTGACTGAGCTGGCTGAGATTTCACTAAAATAACGTTAGCACTACCATGAGCATATAGCCTATTTAGATTTTTTGTAGCTACAAGTTCATTCTACTTCTAATAAACTACACATGCACATAATTACCACATTCATCAGAGAATTTTCAATCATTATTAATCTCTTTTCTCTGGTTTCTTTTACAGCTTTTCTGTGGTGGCATTCTGTGCCACCACCACCTGTTTGAAGCACTGTGTGGCCACCTGTGATACTTAAATGAAAGTGAATATCCCAATTATCCACAGGACCCACTTTGTCAAATCCTCTAGGAATAAGTGTAAAAACAATAAGGAATGGCTTAAGTACATTTAGGTAGAATGCCCATTGTGGGAGTGGGAGGTGTTTTGGCATGAGAAACCCTTCAATTTTTTTTTCCTCAAGCTTCTCTGGAATTTTTTGTTCTCCCGGACCATTGGACCTTATCATGGTAATCATCTACTGAGACTTAAAAAAAACCTCTTTATTAACTCTTTATAATGTATTATATTATATCTATTTTATATGTGTATTTGTTTATTGCATGTTATTTATTTATTATTCTTAACTAATATTAATTTATTTTTCTTTTGTTGTAACAATTTCTTTAACATCTTGTAAAGCACTTTGAGCTACGTTCTATGTATGAACACGTGGTTGTTATTGGTGTTTACCATCACCATCCTCAATCATTCTGTTTCTACCATATTCTGAACAGCAGTTGAGCCTATGCTACAAAATCACAGTTTTTTCTGTTTTCTGTTTTTCACATAAAAATATTGCAGGTGTATCATAAGGTTGGCTTTTTCAAAGAGGTAAGGTTTGATAAAAAAAGTAGTGTCATCAATTCATTTCAAGGATACTGTCATATGTATACAGTGCAATGAAATTCCTATTGGCACAACTGACCAATACAAAGCAAGCTACCACTGTCCTTGTTTGGGAGCCCAAATCTCGCTTCATTGGTTATGTATAACATAACACCACAAAATAATCAAATAGCCAAATTTTTTTTTGCATACATTTTTGCAAATTTGATGCAAAACAATTTTGCAACCACGAAACTCACTAAAATTGTATTTTTAACTCACTAGAAAGGATATTATGTGGTCGATGAAAGAAAGGAACATTGCTCCTTAAAGGTTTAGTAACACTGAGCACCACTTTTGGAACTACAGTATATATTTTTCAGAAGAGGGTTTACATGAAAATAACTGGGAAAAACATACAAAATCACCTACTTATAGACAAAAGCTTTCATTTCTACAAAACTTTGTGAGCACTGATAATAGTGTTCTCTCATCAGATCTAGTGCTTTCCAACAACAAAATCAGATTTTATTATAGGAGAATATATTACAATGCTGTGTTCTGTGACTTCTCTCGATGATATCCAGAGTGCCCTGAAAGATGAAACACCTCCTTCTGGGAAAGTCTGTAACACTACCACATGGCATTGATGACACTACAGTTGTGACCCACTGGGCTGGCTATTTTGAGCAGCTGTTTAAAGCTGATCCTCCGACTAGTACGTTGGATATCTCGTGGTTCTTGAGGCTGATCCTCCAATTAGCTGTGAATCACCCAATCTCACTGAGTTGTCAACGTTTTTAATAATCAATTGTTTTCAATTTTGACGATTAGCTGTTGCAGCCCTAAAATGAATAGAACAATATTATGAAAAACTACCTCAAGTCCTTAAAGAATAATGTTGCATGCGCTTTCACAAAACATAGAACATTTTGTTGAGGTTTCTGCATTGTATTTCATTGTCATCCGATGTTACCGTGGGGCTTTTCCCGACAGACATGGCATGTGCTCAACAGACCTGAAGTCCACTAATGTGGCACCAGAAGGCCACAACTCCAAATCTTTGGTTGTATATGACTTTTAGTCAGACAGCACAATGTGCCTCATAGTCACAATGGCAGACACAACTGTTCCTTTCCTGTAAACAGTGCGTGCTGGAAGAACCTGCAGCCTACCAATGTGGCACAGGAAGCCTGCTGTGGTGTTATGGGTCCACAGCTCGTGGAGAAAAGCCCATTGATTTTAAATAAATAATCACCGCACCCGAGGCGGCTTCGTGAGGGGGGCGTTGTTGTAGCGAGCCGCGGGGCAGTCGTCGATGTGGGCGTTTCTCACCGTGTGCACAGGTGAGGAACTGCCCACATTCGTGATTGCTCCCGTGGCTAATGCTGCAGCTGTGATGGCCCCTCACGTTTTTAAAGCGCAAGTCGGTTGGGGAGAGGAAGAGAGAGAATCGATCGGAGAGAAAGGAAAGGAGAGGACGGAGGTTACAGGGAGCGTGGAAGCAAGCGGTGCAGGAGAGAGACGGACGCGCTGAGCGTGGGTGAGCGCTGATCGAGCCGTGGGCAGCTGCGAGGAAGCTGGGTGTTAGGCCGACACCCAGGTGTTTGTGTAGATGTCGCTCCCGCTGAGCGATCTGGTAGCGGGAGTGACAAGGTGAAAGCGACGGGCCGCAGAAGGCCGCGGAAAGGCAGCGGAAGTCGAGAGGCTTGGTGGTGGAATCCCCAACATGGGCGACCTGGCCGTTGTGGGTAATCAAGTCTCGGGGACTGGGATGAGGGCCAGACCGGAGCCAGGGATCGGGAGGTCTCCAGTCTCGAGCGTGTGATGTAGGAGGGCAGCTGCAGAGAGCGTCTTGCCTGCTGCTAAGCCCGTACGGGATAAGCAGGTGAGACGCATACAGAAAAGCACCGGATTTGTTTGTTGTTTTAAAGACTGCTTCCAGGAGAAGATTTTAACCTCCGATTTTAAAGGATTGTTGTGTTTCTATTTATTGGTTTTACCCCACGTTCGTTTTATGGATTATTTATTTAATGAACTGTGAAGAACTGCACTATTTATTTGAACACTGTTTTTGTTTTGTTGACTGCTTTTAATAAAAGCACTATTGCACTTTTTGTATACCACCCCTTGCTCAATTGTTTATTTGCCTCCATTGACTAGCTCACTCGGCAACATTATCGACGGTGTTGGGTTCAAGGGTTCCCAAACATCAATGGGAGCGTGGAGCCTGAACCCACATCGTCACACCTGCATCTCCAATTCTTTGGTTACAGTATATATGACTTTTAGTTGGTTTGTGCAATGTGTTTCACTACCATGCATCTGCAGTGTTGTTTGCCGTGAGATGGAGAATGTCCAGTTCCATTACCTCAAAACACTACTTACATCTACAGTTTCAAATAAAAACTTACAGCGCCAGATCCCTGGAGCGGTAGTATGTATCGTGATCATGAGTGAGAGAATAAAAGTGAGAAAAAAAGGTAACTTTTACAAGTACAGTACTATAAATGTACACTGTCTGTTACAGACGAAAACCAAATGTATGTGTGTACTGTAAAATATTAACAATAAGAGCAGCTCACTACTGAAGACAGTAAATATAGGAGACAGTCAGGATCAAATCGGGGACTCTTGATTATAAGTCAGCAAATCTTACCGCTATGCCACAGAAGCTGTTGTATCGTCCTTGAACCTTTTGTGAAAGTGTTTATTTGATCTTTGGACTTCAGCATTCACACTTTCTATAGTTTATGCCTACATTTTGTAACATTTATTACTAAAATATGAAAAAGTTTCTGTTTTAACAATGTGTTTACACAGATTACTGTAGAAATGAAACACACATGAAATGCATGTGTTCCAAATAACGATCTATTATTTCAACTCTAAAACTACAGCAGTTCACTCCCAGATAATCAAACAAGGCATGAGCTGGGAGAAGTTTGTGAACATTTTGTGATGGTGGGGGGATGGAATAGCAGGCTGCTTGCTGCTTGTCTTAATCGGCACATTTAGAGGACAAAAGATGCTGACAGGGAGGTGCGAACGGATTTAAGGTGGGCTGGATTTACGAGTTTTCTCGTAGGCTCTGGTAATTCTAGTGTTAAGTCACTGAATGCAGCTTCTGTCGTATCGGTCCATATCACAATGTTGGGAGCCCTCTTCTTTGTTAAATCACTCAAGGGCACAGCTCTCACCGAAAACCGTGTTACAAAAAGGCGGTAGTACCCAGCTAAACAGAGAAATGCTTGGACATGCCGCTTGGTTCATGGACGGGGCCATTTCAAAATGATATCTACTTTAGAGCACCGTGGCTTCACAGTACCACGATCCACCAGTAACCCAAATATTTGGCTTCTTTCAACCCAAAAAAAACATTTTTTTTGATTGATCCAAAGCCCGGCGTCACCCAGCATCCGTAATATCGCTCGGATGTGCTGTAGGTGTTGCTTCCAGGTGCTGGAATAGATGACAATGTCATCCAAGTAGGCAGCACTATACGTGTTATGGGGGTGGAGCAGTTTCTCCACCAGATGCTGGAAAGTCGAAGGAGCCCCATGTAACCCGAATGGAAGGACACGAGACTGCCAGTGCCCACTAGGGGTACTAAACACAGTCTTAACCTTTGTGGAGTCCATTAAAGGAACCTGCCAGTACTCCTTGATCATGTCAAGTGTGGCCAGATATTCTGCCTGTCCAAGCCTTTCAAGGAGGTCGTCCACTCGAGGCATAGAAAAAGCATCAAAATAGGAGACCTGATTAAGTCAATGGAAGCCATTGCAAGACTTCCAGCTTCAGTCTGGCTTACTAACTAAGGCTATTGGGCTGGACCAGGGACTGTAACTTTCCTCTGACTCTGAAGACGAGCATGTGCTTGATTTCACTTCAGTCTTCTTTGCTTCGGGAAGACGATAGGGGCAATCTCGGACTATAACCCCAGGTTTGGTCAAAATGTTGTGGGCAATCAGAGAGGTCCATCTCCGGTACGGTTGAGATAATTGCTTCGAGCTCTCACCTCTGTCTGGGGTTCAAATTAGAGCCAAAGTTAAGTGTGTTGGTCTGAACAAAGAATGAACAGGGTTGTCCAGTGGAGGGATCAGGGTCCCTATCCTTCCATGGTTTCAGCAGATTCATGTGATATATCCGCTTGCTCGGTCGACTATTGGGCTGTTTCACCAAATAGTCAACGAGTCCTTTCCTCTCCTTATTTTCGTATAGTTCCTGCCAATGGGCAAGTACTTTAGAGTGGGAGGTGGAAACCAATACCATGACCTGGTCCCCTTGGTTGGAACTCCCAAAGCATCGTGCCACGGTCATAATAGTGCGCCTTCTCCATGTGACTTTTCAGTATAGGTCGAATTTTCTCAAATCTATCGCATAACTGTGCGATATATTCTAAAATATTTGTTGAGGGAAGAGCCTCTCCTTCCCAACCTTCTTTCAAAATGTCCAATATACCCCGGAGTTGTCATCCATACAACAATTCAAAGGGTGAGAACCCCATTGAGGCTTGGGGGACTTACCTGTAGGTAAAGAGTACAAGGGGGAGGAGCTGATCCCAATTCCTTAAGTTCCCGCTGACCACCTTGCGAAGCATCTGTTTGAGAGTCTGATTAAACCTCTCCACTAGACCGTCGGTTAGAGGATGATACACTGCGGTCTTTAAGTGCTTTATTTTGAGTACTTTGGCCATTTCTCTGAATGTCTCCAAGGTAAAAAGTGTCCCCTAGTCCGTAAGGACTTCTTTAAGAATGCCGAAGCGCACAAAGATCCCTACCAGTTCCCATGCGATGACTTTAGAAGTAGCTAAGTGCAATGGAACAACTTCTGGATACTGGGTCACATAATCCACAAGGACTAATATATACTTATGTCCTAAGGCTGAGGCTTCCAGGGGTCCCACTATATCAACCCCTACTCTTTCGAACGGGACATTAATCAAGGGAAAGGCAACGTGAGGAGCACAGTCTCTCCTAGGAATCTGCCGCAGCTGACACTCAGGACAAGAGATACAGAAGCGGCAAACCTCCTCATTAATTACCGGACAATAAATAAAATGTTTTCTCAGCACCCAGGTGGCCTCTTAGGAGGTGGGCGTGCACTAATTCACAAACCTGCCGCTGGAAGGTTTGTGGAATCAGCAGCAGCTTCCGCACCTCCCCCTCATGCTCACTGACCTGATATAATGAATCGTTTTCAATAACAAAGTTGGGCCCCTGTGGGACGGACTGATGGGTGCTTTGGCCATTGACTAGAGAGAGTCTGGTCTGACTTCAAGGGGCTGGAAGTCATCCCGCTCCACCGAGATGTGGACTGATGATGCAACGGTCTGCAATGGCCCGAACTAGCTCTCTATCATCTTCTTGGCCTCCCATATCTCTCTCCACTGGCTGAGTACGTGGTGTGGAGACAAAATGCGACGGATGATTCCCATCTGTTACTAGGCCCAAAATAGGTTTGGGAATGGTCAGTACGGCACTGCTTCTACTATCAGACCAGTCCCGCCCTAGAATCACAGAAAAAGGTGGATTTGGGAGAACCGCTACGGTGATTCTTTTAACTGATCCTCCCTGGCTAATAAAACATCGGGCGGATTTATAGAATCGGACATCTCCGCGTATACAGGTTATACTGGTCTTTAGTTTTATCCACTGTCACAGCAGTACATACCAGCGATTAACAATGGAAATGTTGCTGCCGGAATCAGAGAGGGCTTCCACTTTAAATTCATTAACAAGTACTACTCCCATATGAGCCATTGACAGGGGGTTTGAAAGTGCACACAATCCACTCCCCTCTCTCCACTTACATTCCGCCTTGCTCTCAAGTGAGCGCCACGCCCACAGAATCGGGGACTCCGGTGCAAACTCCAGTTTATGCCAAGGGGGCAGATTAGGAAGGACGTAATCTCCATAGTGTCCGCTAAAGGACCGTTCTGCTCTCCCAAATTGCAAGGCCGTCCTAGATGTTTCGATGAGCTTGATGAGCTCGTTCATATTAGAAAAGTCTCCCCAAACTGACATGGTGAAATGGTTGGGAAGGTTGTTTATTAACACAAAACAGGTTACCTTCTTTACAATCTGGAAGGTGGTGTACTCGGTGGGTTGTAACCATCCCACCACCATTTCCCAAAGAGCATCAGCCTGATCTTGGGTAGATTGCTCAGGATCTAGCTTCCACGCCTGTAATAACCTCACCTGTTGGACTGGGGAATCCCCATGTCCCTGTCGCTTCCTCCATAGAGACCAGCCCACTTTTGTGTGTCCCATTGACACGCTCCCTATTTATTTTATGTGGCCCAGAACTAGACAAAGGGAGCGGAGTCTGCACAGGTTCTTTCCGAAATACGGGATGAATGCACCACCCAGAAGCTCGGCCCCGGTACTCTCCCACTGGGTCATGATTCAGGTCCGGTCCAGTTTTCTTCTGGGATTCTACCATCCTGCCGACTACGCCACTGTCACAAAAAGACATTAAGAAGGTTTGGGGCAGCCACCCATATAATTTTTCCCCGCTGTAAAATTGATGGAAAAGAACAGACATGTTCACACGACTAAGTCCAAAACAGAGCTGATTCACTAGAAACAAGATGGTGGCTTTAAAGGCCAGTATGGGAAGTGATGTCATCAGGACTGGAAGTGATGTTGTTGGCTGCCCCAGAGCCAGTCAGTATTTCCCTAGAATGGTCTGCAAGGAATCGAGAGAGAGAATTACTGTACTTCACCACCCCCTGGTCTGGCGTAGATTTAAATCTATTCAGGCCTTTTAGTTGTCTCATAAACATGCGTGTGTGATATAGATATTATCGAAGATCAATTCCATATACACTCACCTAAAGGATTATTAGGAACACCATACTAATACGATGTTTGACTCCCTTTTCGCCTTCAGAACTGCCTTAATTCTATGTGGCATTGATTCAACAAGGTGCTGAAAGCATTCTTTAGAAATGTTGGCCCATATTGATAGGATAGCATCTTGCAGTTGATGGAGATTTGTGGGATGCACATCCAGGGCATGAAGCTCCCGCTCCACCACATCCCAAAGATGCTCTATTGGGTTGAGATCTGGTGACTGTGGGGGCCATTTTAGTACAGTGAACTCATTGTCATGTTCAAGAAACCAATTTGAAATGATTTGAGCTTTGTGACATGGTGCATTATCCTGCTGGAAGTAGCCATCAGAGGATGGGTACATGGTGGTCATGAAGGGATGGACATGGTCAGAAACAATGCTCAGGTAGCCCGTGGCATTTAAACGATGCCCAATTGGCACTAAGGGGCCTAAAGTGTGCCAAGAAAACATCCCCCATACCATTACACCACCACCACCAGCCTGCACAGTGGTAACAAGGCATGATGGAGCCATGTTCTCATTCTGTTTACGCCAAATTCTGACTCTACCATTTGAATGTCTCAACAGAAATCGAGACTCATCAGACCAGGCAACATTTTTCCAGTCTTCAAGTGTCCAATTTTGGTGAGCTTGTGCAAATTGTAGCCTCTTTTTCCTATTTGTAGTGGAGATGAGTGGTACCCGGTGGGGTCTTCTGCTGTTGTAGCTCATCCGCCTCAAGGTTGTGCGTGTTGTGGCTTCACAAATGCTTTGCTGCATACCTCGGTTGTAACGAGTGGTTATTTCAGTCAAAGTTGCTCTTCTATCAGCTTGAATCAGTCGGCCCATTCTCTTCTGACTTCTAGCATCAACAAGGCATTTTCGCCCACAGGACTGCCGCATACTGGATGTTTTTCCCTTTTCACACCATTCTTTGTAAACCTTAGAAATGGTTGTGCGTGAAAATCCCAGTAACTGAGCAGATTGTGAAATACTCAGACCTTCCCGTCTGGCACCAACAACCATGCAACGCTCAAAATTGCTTAAATCACCTTTCTTTCCCTTTCTGACATTCAGTTTGGAGTTCAGGAGATTGTCCTGACCAGGACCACACCCCTAAATGCATTGAAGCAACTGCCATGTGATTGGTTGATTAGATAATTACATTAATGAGAAATTGAACAGGTGTTCCTAATAATCCTTTAGGTGAGTGTATATATAGACATACTGTATACATATAGACAATGGAAAACAATGAGAAAATACTGAAAAGTGAACTAAAAAACAAAAAAAAACAAAATTAAACATAAGCCTGGGGAGGACCCCTGGCAATTCCATAATATCTATGTCCAAAAATGTTGGTGTTCTATAAGAAACACTAAGGATATGCCTTCATATAAACTGAACTATTTTTTTTATCAGATTGAACTCAAAAATTTACAAGGCTGCACACCAAAACTATATGCTAATCAGGTGCAACCCATATGACACATCCCTCCTATTAAGAAAAACTGTTTATGCAAGAAGTATCTTTACGCATGCACTAAATACATCATACAGTAACTGTATATAAATTTCTAATAGTAACAGATCTTTTTTTTACTTGTCATTAATTGACTCTACTATTACCCTCAAGCACTGTAAGATTGTATTATTTTACATAATTTCTCACAAACATTTACAAGTATATTTATGAGTTGTGGAGGTGTTTTGATTGTTCTTCCACACCTTCTTATTATTGTTGGTTCCTAAGCCAACTTTTATTTTAGGCATTTCAATCCCATATTCGTTTGCATTTTAATTTTAGTCTACTGGTACTTCATTTGTGTTATATTGCTCTCATTCAGAAACGAGCAACAGGTGTCTCCTGTTTCCAGTTTATTACCCATTCAGCAGTCTGAACCTCATAAGACTCCAGTGAAATACTTTCTTAAAAACCTAAGCTTCAGGGCTCCACAGTTTGTCGTTGTGCAATTTTATTGTTTCACTGAGGCTCACTTCTTTCAGGACTTTTGCACCATTATTATACTTCTGTAATAACTTTTCTCTTTGTTTTTTTTCCTCTATTACATTTTTGCTGTTTTCAGTAATATATTTGTCCACTTGTGATATTCCAGTTTTAGACATTAGACATATGCGGCACATATTAGATATAAGTTGCACACACCCACTGGGGTATTTTTGGAATCTGTAATTCACCAGTGTGTGTTTTGAGGGTTTATTAGGAAAATTTTACTACCCTGAGAAAAATTCTGACAGAAAAAATGCGCAAACTCCACACAGGCAACGACATACTGCAGGATTCAAAATCAGGATCCATGAGGCAACAACGCTTACTACTGCACCTCTGTGCTGCTACGAAATGTAGCAGAACATCTGAAACAAAAAATAAGATTTCTAAAAATATTTTAATTTAATACTGATTGATATAGCCCTTATTCTATTAAAATACCTTTGTATACAATCTTCTTTCAGATCAAATTCTTCCTTAAGCTCCTTATACATCTTGTCTAAATATTTGTACTTTTCATTTTTGTTCTTTGGAATGGAAATATGTTCTTGGTCAGACATCATCTTCAAAATCTAGAACCAGTCCAAATAGAAAAATAAATTAGGTAGATTCTGATTCTATGGCCTTTACAGTAACAAATAAACTGGTCATACAGTGGTGCAGAGGAAGGGCATTATGGAAATACCAGTGCTACATATAAAGTAAGCAGATTTCCATTTTCTTCTTAGATCTTGGGGAAAAAATAAAACAGGATTTGAAGACAGGATGATCTTGACAGGGAAAAGTCAAAGGATTGTCACAAATTAATATGGAATGTACGAAAAAAGTACATTTGAAAGTGTGACATGGTGCATAGCTAACTTCTTAAAAAGACAGAGGATTTTACTTGTGTGCTGTAAGCAATGTGACTTGTTACTGTTTGTTGGCTTTCCTTGTATTAATAGCATTCTTTGAGAATTTTTATTATAATAAAAAGATAAAACTTGATCTCTGTAACAATGTCCAGTCATTCTAGGTTGGGGTATTGTTTGGGAGAGCAGCCATTCCACACTGTATTAAGACACAATGAATGTGGAGTTAAAAAAGTATTTTATATATATAGTGAATTATTTCAACTGTAAACTTTAACATTAATTTCACATCCTTATTGCTAGGTTTAGTGATTGGTAAGCTAGCCAATAAATTGATACTTCATAATAAATTCTGGGCAATAAAAAAATAAAATACATTGCTGTCTTTCCCTTCTCCTATAGTGTTATCAAACCACAGCTGAAGTTAAAGAAATTTTATTTCTAGCTCATATGCATGCATGTGCCTGTACACTTATGTGTGTTACTAATTTATACTGTTAATTAAATAATGCCTACATTTATAAAATACTTAATAATAAAACATATTACGTAATATATGAACTACTGGTACTAAATGTATTCTCGTTACTCTATACAATAATATACTAAAGTAAAAATTGATTTTAGAAGGACAATTATTACATTAAATTGTAATACAAAAAAATTCAGAAATAGTTATTTATCTTTAACAATACTTCTCCTAAGAAAGTTGCCTTTGCTCAGTCTGGTACCCAACTCTATCTTTACCCATTTGAGCGCTCATGTAAACTATAGAATTAACCACAATTAAACTCAAGGCATATCTCCAGCATAATCAGATACCACTTGGTTTCTCATGATATATAATATATAAACGTTTTGTCTTGGTAAAGTAATATATTACTCTTCTTTCTCCTTTTGTATTATTAATAAGTAGCCTTTGTCAGAATGCCTCAAATCTCACAGACTTATGATTGTTTATTAGGTACTGCACTAACTTCTCCCCACCTTCCCTTCTACATTTATAACCTCGGGCAATTAGGTGTAGTAAAAGACAAGCAGGAGTTAAGTTCCAATTTAAATAATGAATTATTGGTAATATTCATAAATAATAACAATAAGCAAAGTACAAGTGAATACTGTGTGGCGGGGCTGTCAGGTACCATGCCCGGCCGGGATGCCCCTTCTACATATTTTCCAGGGGAGCATCCATGGGCTCCTCAGTACCTCCCCTGGGACGCTTGGTGGCAGCCTCCCTGGCAGACAATGGTGCCGCAGTTTTGCAGGGCTCCATGGGAGATGGAGTTTTCCACAGCCCTGTTTGGATCTGGGGTGGCTGCCAGGAGGTGCTGCATGGATCGTGGAGCCAACTTTGACAACTCTACAGCTCCGCCTGGAAATGCAATCAGGAACAGGTGATTATGCACCTGAAGCACTTCCGGGTGGGCTATAAAAAGGACCAGTAACCACCACTCAGGGCCAGAATCGGGAGAAAGAGGACGAGGTTGCCTGGGAGGAGTGGTGGTGCCAGAGGAAGAGTGTTTGGTCTGTGATTTAAGTGCTTTTGGGACTGTGTTGTGGTTGGGGGGTTCACGGGGAGGATGTACCCTCCAGCTGAAGAAAAATAAAGGCCTGTGTCTTTTTACACATGCCTTAGTGTGAATCTGTACCGGGTTGGGCGCTATATAGTGTCAAGTTCACAACTGGCAACCATACAATCTGATAAATGCTGATACTGTATGTTTTTTAAGGCCGCACACAGACTTGTAGTTACATTAAATGTTTCTAGTTAAGGCATCGTTTTTGGTCAGTTTTCTTCAGAACAGGCCACATGCCTGTCTCAATATGGCTGCCAGGTTGTGCTTCTCAGTGTAGTTTTTTTCAGTTCATGGTGTGTGATATGCTCCATTATCAGTTGGTATGAGAGAGATAGGGAGGGGTCAAGTCAAATTGGGGATCATCCACTGGTACAGTGAGTTGTCGCACCCACAACACGACGAAACAACTCGGGATCCCAGTTTGCAACCCCCCAGGCAGATGCACGGTCCAGTCCCACCCTCCAGAAATGACCCTCTATGTGCCACAGCCAGGTGTTATGTGGGTGACCCCTTGGCCTGATATAGCCGCTCGGGTCCCCAACAATGAGGATCTTACGAGCCAGATCACCCTCGGGGAAACACGCCACATGGCCATAGTGCCATAGCTGACACTCCCTCACAATGCAGATAATGTGCCTCATTCGGGACTCCATGAGCAACAGCTCATTTGACACAAAGTCAAACCAATGGTACCCAAGGATTTTCTGGAGAGACACAGTACCAAAGGAGTCCAGTCTTCGTCTCAGGTCACTGGATAGCGTCCATGTCTTGCAACCATATAGCAAGACAGGAAGCACCAGGACTTGGACCTTTGTATTTTTGCATAGATATCGGGAGTGCCACACACCCCTTTCCAGCAACTTCATGACCCCACATGCTTTCTCAATCCATCTACTGACTTCATAGGAAGAGTAAACAGAGACATGAATGTCACTGCCAAGGTAAGTAAACCTCTGTGCCCAAGAGGTCATTCAAGGCCTGGATCTTGGTTTTTATCCAGGACACTCGCAAGCCCAGATGCTCAGACTCCTCACTCAGTTTCTCGAGCACCCCAATCACAGCCTCCATTGACTCAGAGAAGATCACAGCATCGTCAGCAAAGTCAAGAACCATGAATCTTTCTTCACCAACAGATGCCCCATAGCTGCTGGACCCCACGATCTTGCCCAACACCCAGACCATACAAGCATTCAATAGAGTAGGAGCAATAACACACCCCTGATGTACCCCAGAACCAACTGGGAAAAATGAAGAGGTCCTGCCTCCACTCTGCACAGCACTCACAGTACCAGTGTACAGGCCAGCCATGATATACAGCAGCCTCGAGGGGATCCCACAAACCCTCAGGATGTCCCATAGGGCAGCTCGATCAACTAAATCAACAAAGGCTGCAAAGAAACTCTGCCAATATTCGTGTTTGCGCTCCATTAAAACCCTCAGTGTCAGGATGAGGTTGATGGTAGACTTCTTAGGTGTAAAACCAGACTGTTCTGGTCGCTGGTATGTGAGCAAGTGATCACGGATCCTATTGAGGATGACCCTAGCAAGGACCTTACCTGGCACCAAGAGCAGTGTTATCTTTCTGTAGTTGCTGCAATCCAGGCAATCACCCTTCCCTTTCCAGATAGGTACGACAAGTCCCGTTTTCAAGTCAGTTGGGATGATGCCAATCTCCCAAATGGAAGCAAAGATTGCTTGCAATGCCAGGAGAACAGCCTTACCACCAGCCTGGAGAAGTTCACCCCGGATACCACAGATCCTTGCAGCCTTTCTCCCCTCAGCTGGTTCACCACCTGTGCAATCTCAGTGAGATTGGGTGGTTCACA
The DNA here is from genome assembly GCF_016835505.1 of Polypterus senegalus. NCBI lineage: Eukaryota > Metazoa > Chordata > Cladistia > Polypteriformes > Polypteridae > Polypterus > Polypterus senegalus. Next base: position 109,975,199 of record NC_053160.1, on the reverse strand, counting down.
GCTAATCAGAGGATCATCCTCAAGAACCATGGACCCAGAGATATCCAATGTCCTAGCTGGATGATCAGCTTTGAACAACTGCTTAGCAAGCCCAGTGGGTCACAATTGCAGTATCATCTGTAAGGACCCTTCCATCAGCCGCCCTGACTGCGACTCTTGGAGGAACAGATTCGGATGTGCGTAATGCTTCGATTCCTCTGTAAGCGAGATGTGGGTCGCTAGACCACAGATAGTGTGTCACTTGCTCATAGATTCCTCTAACAAAAGCCTCTTTATCTGCCCTCAGAGCTCTTGCAGCCGTCCTTCTCAGTTACTGGTACAGACCAGAGTTGCCATTAAGCTGTGCGCTGCAACTCCTCTCAATGATATCCAGGGTGCCCTGCAACTGAATCTGCAAATCTGCAAGTTCCTCACATAAACTGCGTGCAAGCTCATTAGAAACAGCCTGGTCTTGGGACCTGGGTATGACGTTAAACTAAATCTGGTCCTGCAAGCGGTCCTCCAACTTGCAGGAAAATCATGGGGGTTGGTGGCAGGATTGGCACTCCAGCCACTGTAAAAAAAAATTCCACAAAGCTCTGAGACTACAGAAAGGACTCCTTTTCACTCTCCGCAGGAGAAGCTCTGCTGCAGCCGCTCAAAGGAAGGCTGCTCCCATCATGAAGGGGATGGGGAAAGCCGTCGGGAGTCCCATCCCAGGAAGAGTCGAAACCGTTGGAGAGCCAACAGGGTCGGGTCTGTTGGGGATTGGAACTGGTGTGGTGCTGAGAAATCGCCCGCTGCACAGCAGCACTCAGGTCCCAGTTTGAGGCGGCCCATACGAGTGGGCGCATAGAATGTCTTGTCTCTCCAGCAAGATGATCATCTTCCTCTGCTGTTGGGGGAGCTGCATAAACTCCGCATTTCAGTGGCGGCACTCTCTGAGGTGCACAGACCGGGGACTGGCCAGATCTCTGTGGATACACCTTTTATTGGTCTTGTCAGTCTGATGGCTGTCATACTCAAGGAGTAGCTGTTGCTGTAGCGGATTGGCTTTTTCCAATTGTGTCCAATGTCACTCCTTTCAACGAGCGTATTATGGGACTCAGATTATGGCACTCCCTGGGTGACTTGTCTGTTGTCTCAGTGTATACTCCGACCGCAGTGAGTGATGTCTCAGCGAGGGAGACATTTTATTTACAGCTTCACTCGGTGGTTGATGGGTGTCCACAAGGTGACACTCCTCTAGTCATGGGTGTTGTCTCGGTCCTCATGGTTCTGCTGACCGTGGTGAAAGTGGCTCCATGTTCCTTGACTTTGCAAATGGTCAGGAGCTGGGAATTGCTGGATCCTGGTTCCAGCACCCTGAACCACATCGTTAGACTTGGTACTCCAATACTGGTGGTGTGGTGAAGGACATTGATCACATCCTTGTGGGCAGATGCTGGAGTCTCTTGCAAAACTGCAGGATCTACAGAAGTGCCCAGTTTGTGAATTCTGATCACTTGTTGTTGCTACTCTTAGGATTCACCTTAGGTCCAGTAGGTTACCACATACTAGGAAAATGAGCCTGCACTTTTGTCCAGACTCCAAGATCAGGCAAGGGAGGGGTAAAGCCACCAAATGTATGCATTCTTTGTCCAAACCCTTACACCAATAGTGTGTCATGCTCCAGAATGGCCTTTGATTCAAGCCAATCCCAAACAGCCATACTTCAGACGAATGGAGCAGACAAAACCTTTCACATCTGTCCACAAAACCATTTGTTGAACTGATGCTTCCCAGCTAGGTAGTTGGCCTCCATGCAGGGACTAATTGAGAGAGTCCTACAGAGAATCACTTGTGAAACTGGTTTTAGGTACTTCCCCCAACCCTGTCGTAAAATTATAAAGACTCAGTCTTAAAAGGGGAGTGAGGGGGGTTCTTAACCATCAGATCATTGCTGTTCTTAACAATAATGTAAAACTAATAAAGACATACAAAATATTTATCAACGTATATACAAAATTTCACACCACAACACTCCAACTCGATAAATCTTTTGTACAATGTCTTTATATTATAATTAAACAAACTTAATTGTTTGAAGAGTCTGTTGAACAACTTGTGCTTTGGTTTGCAGTATTTTAGGGTTCCAGTCCTTTTACTACTGACCTAAATTTTACCATGGCTGGCTTACATTCTTTTTCCCCTGCTTTCTGCTAACAGTGGATTTGTTACATGTTGATACCTCACATTTTTCTTGCCAACTGCTACATCTCTCTGAAGCTCTTATACAACATTGCACTTTGACTTTCAACCACATTGTTATTTTCTTTTTCATACTGATCTTCCTTATTACCAATAATACAAGATAATAAACCTCTTAGAACAGCAGCTGTCTTCTTTATGCCTGATCTCTATTTTCCTGCTTTTAATCCTTCAAGCCCCTTTCTATTTTGTGGCATGCTCAGCTCAGCTTCTGCTATCTCTACCTGCACTACAAGTTTCCATTTCCTAGTTTTAGACTGCTTGCCTCTGCCATTCCATTGGAAGATGGTTGACTTAAATATGAATGTATACATTTCTGAGTCTACAATGCTACTTGAATACAATTTGCCAAATTAGTTATGGGTTGACCTACTTTTGCCCATAGACATACATATACAAATATACTAAACAAATACGTGTCGTATGAATGATGCCTACATGTCCCATCACTCCCTAACACCTTAACCACTTAAGTGCCAGATGAATGACGGATGCATATCCCATCACTCTCTAGCACTTTAATTTGGGACTCACTACCACCAGCACTAACAAACATGTGGGTGTCCTCGTGACACACATGAAGTTTTAAAACTTTTTTGGTTATACACCTTTTATCAACCAAACAATGCTTTATTTCCACTACATTTGTTCACTAGGTGCCCTAAAATTCACAAACATACACACACACACATCAAAACAGTATTTACAAACAGGTTGCAAAACATGGTTACCCCAAAATCCTGTTGACTTCGCTAACTGAATTGTCTTGCTTTCCCTTTTTGTATTATTAATGTGTAGCTTTTGTCAGAAAGCCTCAAATCTCACAGACTTATCACTGTTGATATAGTATTGTACCATATAACTTCTCCCCACCTTCCTTTCTGCATTTATAACCTCAGGCAATCAGGTGTATTAAAAGACAAGCAGGAGTTAAGTTACACTTTAAATAATGCATTATTGATAATATTCATAAATAATAACAATAAGCAAAGTACAAGTGAATATTGGCAACCATGCAACCTGATGCACACAGACTGTTTGTTACTTAAAATTTCTCTAGTTAAGGCATCATTTTTGGTCAGCTTTCTTTAGAACAGGCCGTATGCCCTCGCTGTGCTCTTCATTGTGTTGTCTTTTTCAGGAAATGGTGTGAGAGATGCTGCTTTACAATGATGGTGTAAGAGAAAGGGAGGGGTAAAGTAAGCAGATTTACAGATTCTCTGCCCAAACTCTACAGCCAACAGGGCTCTGTGATACTTAATGGCTTCTGATTTAAAAGCAAACAGGCAACTTTGGACCAATATAATTCTGGTGCGACACAATGGTTTCACAGCAGCCCCCAATATCATTTGTTAAGGTGAAGCTCGACAGCTAGGTAAATTGGCTTTCCTGTGGGGGTTGATTGAGAGAGTCCTACGGAGAATCACTTGCCAAACTGGTTTCAGGAACTTTCCCGATCCTGTCATAAAATAACAAAGACTTAGTCCTAAAGACTGTTTGAGAAATTCTTAACCATCAAACCATTGCTGTTCTTATTAAAGATATAACACTAACGTTATATTGCTTTTTCTAAGTTACAAATAAAAACATACAAAATGTTTATCAACTTATATACAAAATTTCACACCACAACAAATATATTATAGTATGCTGCTGTAATTGTTCCGCTTTTCAGAAATTAAAAATAAAAAGGGTAAGGTGCCTGGCTAAATAATAAAGACATGGATGAGTGTAACATTAACAGGTACAAAATATTTAGAAAAGATAAGCAAAATCAAAAAAACTGGGGATTTTTGTAAAAAAAGATTTGAATGCAAGTCTTCCCTAAATGGTGGGCAATGTGTTAGTGAGGATGTTTGGATTCAACTAGAAAGCTTTAGTGATGGAGGTGTTTCTAGATTTTTTACAATGCAAACAACACTTCAATAAACATTTTTTAATAACATTCAAAAAGTAAGTTTACAGGGGGTTATCATAACCATAGGAGACTTGAGAAAGCAGGAAAAACATTATTAACTGTAATGATTATAAGTATCCATCTATCCATCCATTATCCAACCTGCTATATCCTAACTGCAGGGTTGCGGGGGTCTGCTGGAGCCAATCCCAGCCAACACAGGGCGCAAGGCAGGAAGCAGACCCCAGGCAGGGCACCAGCCCACCGCAGATGATTATAAGAATTTAACTCACAAAATACCAATGACTGTATTTTGTATTAATCATGTTGTAGAGAACTATGCGATTTTATATTTCTATATGATTTGATCTTCATTTAGGTAGGAAAGGAATTATGTTTATGCACAGAATATGAGACTGGCTTACATTCTTCTATATGAAAGTGCTAGCCTCTTGATATTAACAGAACACCCTGTGTTATTATAAAACAATGTGATCTTTTTCTTGACTCTTGCTTAAAAATATAAGACAAAAATGTCATTTATGAATTAATAAATAAGGATTATTAATCTAATCAAACAAATATAATCTAATGAAGATATTAAAGCTATAGGAATGTAATCTCTTTATAACAAATGCAATGAACTTTAAGAAAACTGCTTAAATTGGGTTTGTGTGTGTCTACTGAGAAGGGCGCATTCCTTAGGAATTTGAGTGCCTGGTAGTCCTTTGCTTTTCTATACTCCTATATGTCATAAATTAAGATGCAACCCTAATCTACTGTATGTATGACCTCAAAATGAACTGTTATGTTTTTTCTGTTCTCTCTTTGGCTGATGAACAAGCTAGGTAATTAAAGAGAGAACATTTTTTCTTTTAGGCTAGTCTGCTCGAACTCAAATCAGTTGGTCTGAGCTGGGCCCGGGGGGGATCAGTCTCGCAGTCTCTGTAACTCACCAAGAATAAATATTAAAGAAATTGCTTTTTCTTTTAAATTGGTGTTTAAATAGTTGTTTTTTGACTTCAGCGCTCATAGACTTTAATTAGCCAAACATCAGGCTAGCCTTACAAATAGTAGAGAAAAAGAGCAGGACTTTCAGACATTACCTGTGTATTTAACACTATATTAAAACACCATGCAAGCAGATATGTCTGTCTAGATGTATTATTTTGTGATAATCATATTATTCAGGTTATGATGTAATTTAATTATTAGGATCTAGGTTCCATAATATAATGCAACTTCTGGGGCCTCATGTATAAATGGTGTGTATGCACAAAAATGTTGCATAAGCCCGTTTCCATGCTCACATCGCAATGTATGAAGCCTAAACTTGCTGTAAAGCCACGCACAGTTTCACGCCACCTAAATGCTTGGCATACGCAAGTTCTCCACTCAGTTTTGCAAACTGGCGGCACCCAGTGTCAAAGCAGTGCTTTTGTTCCAGTGTGGTTTCCCTTTCTTTTTTAGATGCACATCCCTGACGAGGCTTTATCAAATACACTGAAATTAACCTCATATTGTTTATTAGTTTATGGCATCTGATTGTAATTAACCTGTAATAATATAATAGTCCACGAAATGGCCAAACTATTCCAAATACCATAGCTGCTTTAGCGTTGTTTCTCTCAATGCACCACTCAGAGTATTTATCCCACTGTATCTGAGTGTGGAGTCACTGCTCTACAGCAGCTGATCGGAAAGAAAATTATCGGTATATAGCTTCAAGCACACGCTGCTTACAGCCATGCGCACAGTCTATTGAACTACTTTCAAATGGCAAATGTTTCAGAGCCTTTCATGTATGGACCTCATGGTTCAGAAACAGTTTCATCCCAAGAACTATAAACGCACTCAATCAGTCCAACTAGTGCTCCTTGTAGAACTGTTTGTACTTATTAGTACAATCACCCCACTGTAAACTTTCGATACAGTTATAATGTTGCATAACCTGAGCCACTTTATAAAGTGTGTAGTTACATATGATGACAATATTATTTTTAAGATGAATTGCAGCAAAATATGTTTATTACATTATAAAAATAAAATATTAACATCATTTAAATAATCTATATTGTTAATAATTAAACATGTGAGGACATTGTGGTGCAGCGCTAGCGACAATCTGGTGCCCCATTCAGAGACTGTTCCTGCCTCACACTGTATGCTTGCTGGGACTGGTGTGACCCTGGATGGATAGATGGATGGAATAATTAAACATGTACTACAAAGATATTTCAATGTTCCTTAAAAGTTTTGAAGAATCGGTGTTCTAAGCTTAACGTCTATTATAGAGCTGATTGTGTGGCGATTGGTTACTTGGAGAAAAAAAGGAAGGACAAGAATTGGGGGTTAGTACATTTGAAATAGACAGTACTGCTGCAATAAATTACTTCATCAAAGGTCGCACACGTCGCAGCAAGCATCTTGCGCTATACAGAACAATCTCTGGACAGGGCGCCAGCTCGTCCATGATCTTGCACCCTCGGTTATGGAGCACAACCAGATGCTCTTCAAGGCAGGTGATGAGGTCTCAATGTGTCAGGAAGGAGGCTTCTTCACTCACAAATAAACGTCTGCAGCATCATGACTGTATATGTCTGAGGTCGATTAACATTGAGGCCCATTCACAAAAGCACATTTACAAGGTAAATTGCATTTAAATGTGTATACGGCAGGTTATATAAATCTGATTATTTTTTTTACTGCTCTCATTTTCATGTTTTTTTGGTGTGTGCAAATTTACACAATCAACTCCTAACAAAGTTTTATAAACGAGGCCCCCGGTCTTTCTCAGTCCACTGTGGTGAAATCTGTTTTGGATATTTACTTGTTTTTCTAGGTAAGGCTGCCCTCATGTCCATGCCCATTCAGTCAATTTGGGAACAGAATCTATCAGAGTCTCCTCCTCTTGATTGGGACCTGATTCTTAAGAACATCACTTTTGCTTCAACAAATCCCAATCATCGGTGTACACACAATTCACATTTGTGCACTTCCTATATTTCACTCCTTGTAAACATTTTGCTATGGGCCTTTCTAATGATTCCCTTTGTTCTCCTTGCGTTTCAAAACCCTGAGGTACACTTTTATACATGAAATGGGAATGTCCTAAAGTTTCATCCTCATGACAAGTTGTGATGTAGTTTATTTCTTGTATTCTTTTCTGTACTATCCCCTTAACTCTTCAAGTTTCCTTTTCATGGATCTCTCTGCTCTCTCGCTTTCTTCTTCCCAGCAGAGATTATCCTATTTGGGCACAACCACTGCAAAGTTAGCCCCAGCTTTAAGATGAAAATGTCATGACTCTATACCATTTTATTTCTTGAAATCCTCTTTCTACATCCTTATTCTTCTTGAACTGCTTCCTCCTAGCATCATGATGAAACTCGAATATTTCTAAGCGCCAATCCTATATACAATTTGCTTGAACTCCACTGGATGAGACCTTTGACTTTTGCCTTTTCTCCTCCATGATTAACTTCTGTTAATTGAGGTGTAGGGCTTAAATATATGGATGTTTTCATGGTTATATTTAATTTGCTGTAACTTGTATTTGCATATTTGACTAATACAAACTTTTCATAGAAAATATTACATTCATTCTTGAAGTTTACACATTAGACATTGAAATCTGACTACAGTCAGTTCAAAATGCTCCAGGCAGTCTTCAATCAAATCACAATGTGCATTTGCCCACTTTGTGTTTCTGTCAGCAGCTTACCAGACAATAATACATTTTCAGGTGTGTACTAATGTTACATAGTTTATTACAAGTGATATTAGACAGAACAGCACCGCTTATGCATCCTTCTGTAAAGCCCTCTAACACAAATTAAGCATTGATTTAGACTGTGTAGCCTGTAGCCCCAAATCCCTGCATCCCTCTTGTTTGGCTACATAACAGTATATACAAAATAATTTTCTCTCTCTCTTCGCTGTATAATTTAATTTACTCCTTTCATTTTTAATCAACTCCTGTTCATTCCAACTTGCAGGGAGAATTTGGGAGTTGGTGGCAGGATTGGCACTCCAGCCACTGTAAAAATCTCACACTGTTCCATTCCATTCAAATTAGTGTGGAGCTGAGGTGTCACCCGTGGCAAGGCTATGCTTGAGAACTAATTTGGGATTGTGAGGTGATTTATCATGTGGTGGGTGCAGTGATGCACTTATCAGTGCATGGTCCCAGCATCTCTCTCTGTTCGACTGGTATAATCTTGGCTTCATAATATTTAATGGAACTTTTGGCAGTTATTAAAATATTTACCTATAGTTTGTGAATTGAACATTTAGGAAATGTGTTTAATTTTGAACCAATTGTCATAATATGGTGAAATTCAATCCATAACAGATATATTAAAACTGAAATGACTCACTCAATACTAGCATAAAGTAAGAGTTCTTTCTTTCAGTCTGATGCATAAGGAATACAGAGGTTTTGAGATGCAGTTATTGTACTCTCTGATCATGGTGCTGGAAAGTGGAAACATGATGCCACATTTAAGTAACAATTTCACTGCATTCTGTACATGTGACAATAACAACCCTATACATCTAAAGCGAATAGAAGACATTGGTGCAAAAATGCAATGTAAGTTAAGCTGAAACTGATCATACAGTGACACTTATCCCCGGGTCTTTATCAAAAAGGCTTGTTTAGAAAGCAGTCAGTAATCAACAAAATCAAAGCTTTAATACAAAATGGTTAACCATTGTATGAAAGACTAGGGGGCTTTGCCCCCTGCTTGCTTCGTTTGCCCACCCCCTGGGGCACGCTACGGGCCAGCCAATTCGCATCTCTGCCTCTCGTGTTGTAAAAGGGGGTGCTGAAGGAGATGCGGACGGATCAACTGCTGGCTTACTGTGCATCGATCATTTAAAAGCCTGTACAGCAGCTGTCCTTTTGTGTCACTGCCTGGTCTCGTGGGACGTTAAAGTGTCTTTCATGGGACGTTAAAGTGTCTCCAAGAAAATCACGTGTCATCTCCTTCCAAGGCTTCCAAGATGATTTTGTTTTTTTATATAATAGAGAATAGAGAAGAGAAAATAGAGAAAAAAACCCAGAAGACTTGCAGGGTTGTCTTCATGTTAAAGGGGACAATGAGCAAATAAGAGGTGTCTGAAATCAATGATTTGATCAAAACGATTTGTTAACTGCTTCTTTCCTTTTGCATTCACTTTGATCAACACCATATTCTGAGTCACCTCTTATCTTCCAAGCACCTATCCAGCTTGAATTGTGGTTACTTTTAAAGATTTAAAATTGTAAGGGGGCATGAGTGTAACTTCATAAATTGTCTAAATGATTTGTGTATTAATTTAGCATTTGTGTACAGTAGTATTATTTAATGCAGTTAATGTTATCTATCTGTCTATCTATCTATCTATCTATCTATCTATCTATCTATCTATCTATCTATCTATCTATACACACAATTCACATTTTATTTACTGCTGTTATTTTATCTGCAGCTGTAACATTAAGGTATATTACTAGCAAGTACATTATGCTGTCTGACAAAAACGTTTAAGTTTAAATTGCAGAGATGTTTCAAAATTAAAATTACAAACAGAAACAATTAGTACTTGAAAAACCTTGACCATATGTAGTTTGGAGATTATTTTTTTTTTTTACCATCATTATTCTTATTTACTACCAGCAGCAGAACCCAGCATTGCCTGAGTAAATAACTTTAAGCTCAGGTCCTTTACTCTGTTTGTCTGGCTTCAGTTTGCTCTGGTGTTTCACTTGTTCTGAGCTTCACTGATACAGATAAGCCATCAGGTGGCGTTCTCTTTTAAACTCACTGTATTAAAAATGGGGAATAGTATCTCCAGGGTCAAAGGCTTGGGGTCCAAAGTATTATAGTGTCCGTTCCAGACATTTTGTGCACAGAAATTTGTGGCGATTGGATCAAGGGTGTGGAATTGTATAAAGAACAAACACACACACTGCGGTGGGCTGGCGCCCTGCCCGGGGTTTGTCTCCTGCCTTGCGTCCTGTCTTTGTTGGGATTGGCTCTAGCAGACCCCCGTGACCCTGTAGTTAGGATATAGCGGGTTGGATAATGGATGGATGGACAAATCACACACATACATTTAACTTTATATATAAGATTTGTTTGGGAACTTACACAATCAAGAATATTGTGACAATAACTGCATTGGAAACTATTGTTAGTGTTTTATTTTAAGGCAGAATCTTACTGTGCACTGAGCCGTGTGTTTTTCTCAATATGCATTAATTAAAAAAAAAAAACAAAAAAAAAAAACAAAATAAAAGCAACGGTGTTTGAAAATGACCATAAACATTATACTGAAAACGAAACCACATGCTATTGAAGTCCAGTAACATTCGGGGATTCATTTACATAAAAAAGTGCCTGCTGGTGTTCAGTGACCACCCAACAGACTCACTTGCCTACTTAATTTGGCATTTAGTTGCCCTTCCAACTGTTTATATCTAAATGCACATTTCAAGATGACAACCCAGTGACGCTATGAAGTAACACACTGTAATGAAATAAAAGAACATAACAATTCAGAGACATCATGTTTTTAGTCTTCAAATTAAAGATGGAACAGTACAATTCTGTAGCTCCTTATACTACTATTATACCAGAGAAAGCATTCAATAATTATACATTTTACTAATCAGACTGAGTGGACAGAATGATAAAAGACGATGTATTTATTTGACCAGAAAACGGATTCACTTCATACTACAAAGTGCACCTGCTCGTCTAGTTTAACCAAGGGCGGAATGGCCATTAGGGCAATGCTTGGTGGGCCACAGACTCTGGTCTGGTCATGGGCCGGCCGTTTCATGAAATAACATTTTATGTACCTGTTATTGTTTGGCATTAAAATTAATTTTCTAAACAACTAAACTGCTAAACATTACCTGTCCAGTATTGCGATTTAAATTGTCCTATATAATATACTGTATTACGTCATTAAGTTGTTTCACTAGTCAGTACAAAGCTGCTGCGAAAAATGTTCGATACCCCAGCATTTCGGTTAGCATATACATTATTGCAATTTATTTTATCTCATATCCAGTATTTAAATTTTTCGGTACTAATAATTAGTTTAAATTATATATTCTGCATTGCATTGTTCTTTGGTCGTCGTCGTGAGCGATAATGAGTGGTTTTCAGCTGCGATTATTAGTATGATGAAATAAAGTTATAAAGCACAGGATAGTAACTTTTCCTATTTGGACGGAACATTTATAGTTTATCGTTAAGTTAATGTAACATTTCAAGCATGTGAGGTTATAATTTATCCCATTGTAATTGTGCAGCTACTAGCCTATAGGGTACTGGCACTTGGACATGACATTGACATTTGACATGTACTCTAATAACGTGTAAGCCGTGTTACTACATTTTTATTTTTCATTAAATTTTATTTCTAAGCATATCGTCAAATTTTAAGTCGTGTCTAAACAACAGTGTACAGATTAAGTTTGGCAACAGTTTAGACAGAGTTCATATCATAGGCTCATAGCAAGTAGTGAGCCGTGTACTCATCACAAATTTTAAGAAAATTACAATGAATAATGGGCCGAATGGGTCAACCTCGTCACCTCCCTCGTTGAAGGATGCCCGGGCCGGTTTTGAGACCCAGTCCGCTCCTGAGTTTAACGTAGGTAGTATATCTAAAACATGTATGAAAACGATAGCAAAAGATATAATCCTCTCAGTAGGTATGACTTTTTTCTGCATTCATTCCTTTGCGGATTCAGAACTGAGAGATTTCATTAAGTTGAAAGTTTCACATATATTTATGGAATACACAAGCCTAAAAGCGCCCCAGCCCCTGTGACTGACAAGTGGGAATAAACACTTCTGAAACAGAGATAAGGTGCATGGAGAAATGGGCGCGAGTAGACGACAATTGAATCCGTAACAACAAAGGAGAGTAATAACTTGCGGGTTTCATAGTATTCAAAGTGGCTGTGAATACTTAACACGTATTACGAAACGTGTACGAAAGCCCACATTCGAATGACGGTGTAATATGACGCATGCGCAGAGAACGCCTATAACGAGCCGGCTATGCTTAAGAGTTCTGTAAGAGAAGTGGTCAATGGCACGAAGCATAATCATTTCGGGCAAATTAATATCGCTATAACACCGACGGTATAAGTGAGTGTTACTTGGGATTGAGTAGTTTGATAAGGCGGTCACGAACTGATGTTAAATTGTAGCTAAATACATTACATCCGGGGGACAAAAGTAAAGAATCCGATTCTGTACCGGTGATCGATAAATGTCTCGTTCTGATTGACTAGTTTATCTTTGCTAACCGCGAGACTTTAGCAGTTGAACGGGCTGTAGATCACAAAGACTGGTCCCATCATCGCACCTCTCAAACCAAACCTCTAAAATTTGCACGAAGCAAGTACAGTACTATCGTTTTTGAAATTGAGGTGTTATGAAGATATCTAACGGTAGTAATGAGAATGATTGATATAAGAGACAAATAAAAGTAATTGGCTATAGGAAAATAAATGAAATCTAATAAAGTTGGGAGCTGCACAAGAGTGAGTAATCCTTGTTTTATAACATTTTTAAAGAAAACACAGTGGTAAGACGTGAGCTGCATCCAGAAAAACTTAAAAGGTGATAATAAGAAGCTCACCTATAACGACATTTTTTCTGTGTCTCTGGTCGTTTACTTCATTGTTTACTCTGATGGTTGTAATAGTTTCTCAAAAATAAGTTACTATTTGGAAGATACCACAGTTATGGGTCAGAGAGGTGACATAATGCAGGCCTTTATTTTCTGAGATTCCAGTTCGTAAAACTATAATTTCTAGATTTTCATAAAAGATCATCATAGTAATTCAGAACTTATTTTTGATTAACCAGAATCTGAAAAGGTATGCGACAGATTATAACATTGTAAGTGCGGGATTTTTGCTGAGCCTCCCTACCCTGACATCCTGTCTTGGTCCAAAAAAACATACTTATGATAATTGTCAGTGTAAATTTTTAGTCTACCTGTGCTCCAACTTGAATGTTTTTATTCAAACATACTGACGCAACGTCATTCTTTATAACTTAATAATAAAAAATAAATAATATTTTTCATGCTTTTTCTTGAAAAAAGAAATATGTATAAAATCAGCCAAATTGAAAGATGTGAGGACAATTACATCTTTCATAAATAAAATGGGATGAAATGAGACTTTTTAGCCTGAGACGAGATGTGACTTTTTCAGAGAGATACTTTCAAGTCCCGCGAAAGGAGACTTTGATGACAAAGTAGAACATCATAAAGAATTAAAAAACATTGGCATTATACACATGCGGCGCAGGGTAGAGATAATGAAAGAACTAAAATTCTTAAAAGTCCCAAGAAAATGGTAGTAAAGATTGCATTAGCACAAACAAATCAAAATTAATACTCAGTGAAATAAAGGAACAGCAAAAAGAGATCAAATATATTGTTCAGATTTAAATTTTAACAAGGAGACTTGTAGGTTGTCTAATTCGTGTTGCTATCAGGGAAACATAGTGTTTCTTCCCAATGAAGAGCCGTATCTGCGAGAATTAAAAGATTTGTTGTTTGGTGAAAGTGAAATCCACATATACGAATGGCAGAGATGTGAAGTGGCTGACACATAGCACAGGCCATGGGGTTGGCAAGCGAAGCAATAAGGGGGTGAAGCCCTCTAGTATGTGTGTGTGTATATATATATATATATATATATATATATATATATATATATATATATATATATATATATATATATATATATATATATATATATATATATATATATATATATATACAGTGGTGTGAAAAACTATTTGCCCCCTTCCTGATTTCTTATTCTTTTGCATGTTTGTCACACAAAATGTTCCTGATCATCAAACACATTTAACCATTAGTCAAATATAACACAAGTAAACACAAAATGCAGTTTTTAAATGATGTTTTTTATTATTTAGGGAGGAAAAAAAAATCCAAACCTACATGGCCCTGTGTGAAAAAGTAATTGCCCCTGAACCTAATAACTGGTTGGGCCACCCTTAGCAGCAATAACTGCAATCAAGCGTTTGCGATAACTTGCAATGAGTCTTTTACAGCGCTCTGGAGGAATTTTGGCCCACTCATCTTTGCAGAATTGTTGTAATTCAGCTTTATTTGAGGGTTTTCTAGCATGAACCGCCTTTTTATAGACATGCCATAGCATCTCAATTGGATTCAGTTCAGGACTTTGACTAGGCCACTCCAAAGTCTTCATTTTGTTTTTCTTCAGCCATTCAGAGGTAGATTTGCTGGTGTGTTTTGGGTAATTGTCCTGTTGCAGCACCCAAGATCGCTTCAGCTTGAATTGACGAACAGATGGCCGGACATTCTCCTTCAGGATTTTTTGGTAGACAGTAGAATTCATGGTTCCATCTATCACAGCAAGCCTTCCAGGTCCTGAAGCAGCAAAACAACCCCAGACCATCACACTACCACCACCATATTTTACTGTTGGTATGATGTTCTTTTTCTGAAATGCTGTGTTCCTTTTACGCCAGATGTAACGGGACATTTGCCTTCCAAAAAGTTCAACTTTTGTCTCATCAGTCCACAAGGTATTTTCCCAAAAGTCTTGGCAATCATTGAGATGTTTCTTAGCAAAATTAAGACGAGCTCTAATGTTCTTTTTGCTTAACAGTGGTTTGCGTCTTGGAAATCTGCCATGCAGGCCGTTTTTGCCCAGTCTCTTTCTTATGGTGGAGTCGTGAACACTGACCTTAATTGAGGCAAGTGAGGCCTGCAGTTCTTTAGACGTTGTCCTGGGGTCTTTTGTGACCTCTCGGATGAGTCGTCTCTACGCTCTTGGGGTAATTTTGGTCGGCTGGCCACTCCTGGGAAGGTTCACCACTGTTCCATGTTTTTGCCATTTGTGGATAATGGCTCTCACTGTGGTTCGCTGGAGTCCCAAAGCTTTAGAAATGGCTTTATAACCTTTACCAGACTGATAGATCTCAATTACTTCTGTTCTCATTTGTTCCTGAATTTCTTTGGATCTTGGCCTTATGTCCAGCTTTTGAGGTGCTTTTGGTCTACTTCTCTGTGTCAGGCAGCTCCTATTTAAGTGATTTCTTGATTGAAACAGGTGTGGCAGTAATCAGGCTGGGGGTGGCTACGGAAATTAAACTCAGGTGTGATACACCACAGTTAGGTTATTTTTTTACAAGGGGGCAATTACGTTTTCACACAGGGCCATGTAGGTTTGGATTTTTTTTCTCCCTAAATAATAAAAACCATCCTTTAAAAACTGCATTTTGTGTTTACTTGTGTTATATTTGACTAATGGTTAAATGTGTTTGATGATCAGAAACATTTTGTGTGACAAACATGCAAAAGAATAAGAAATCAGAAAGGGGGCAAATAGTTTTTCACACCACTCTATATAAATTACTCAAGGAAATAAAAGGAACACTTTGAAAGTGCATCATATCTCGAATTGTAAAAAAAAAATCATGCTGGATAACTATACTGATATGGACTGGGTAATGTGTTAGGAATGAAAGGATGGAAATGAAAATTATCAATCCACAGAGGGCTGAATTCAAAGACACCGCAAAATCAAAGTGAAAATATGATGCAGCAGGCTAGTCCATTTTGCTGAAAATTCATTGCAGCATCTTCAAATTGTACTCAGTAGTTTGAATGGCCCCCATGTGCTTGTATGCATGCCTGACAATGTCGGGGGCATGCTCCTAATGAGATGACAGGTGGTGTCCTGGGGGATCTCCTCCCACATCTGGATCAGGTCATCACTGAGCTCGTGGACAGTTTGAGGTGCAAACTAGTGGCATCGAATGGACTGAAATATAAAGTCCCAGTCCGCACATTAAAATCTCAAGATGCTGGTCTGCTTATGATTCCAAGAATTAATAAAATAACAGTAGGAGGTCGAGCTTTTAGTTACAGGGCCCCTAAACTGTGTCAAGCAGATTGTTTTAAAAATTCTAGGTTCTAGGCTCTTAATCATCTCAATCAGCAGATGCAGGGTGGGGGAGTTAACATCATCAACGCGGAAGAAAACCTGAAGGCTTTTCAAAAAAAGCTGCCGCTATGGAAACGACAAACAAAGAATGATAACTTCGCAAACTTTCCCCAGCTGGACGACTGTGTAAGTAAGATTGAAGATGTGTCTGGAATCGGAGATATTTCTGTACCTACGGAACTGAAGCAAGCAATTGCCATGCATGATGAGCTTGCAAAGTCTCTCTACGGATACTTCCCTACAAGAGAGTCATATCCAGTATGGGTGAGACAGCCGTTTACGTTTGACATTGAGACAGCAGATGTCAATGATGAATACCTCAACGAAATCATTGAAATTCAAAAGAGCCAGATTCAACAGCAACTCTTCAGAACAACAACGCTCTCATCGTTTTGTTGTCGACAAATGGTAAGTTATCCTACTATTACAAGGAAAGCCCTGGAAATTTTTATACCGTTTGTTACAACATATCTTTGCGAGCAATCTTTTTCGAGGATAGTAGACATAAAAATGAAGAAAAGGAACAGACTTTGTTGTGAAAATGACATGAGAGTGCCAAGATGAAGCCACGCATTTCTGAACTGGTCTCTCAAAGGCAACAGCAGAAGTCAAACTGATTTGCAGTAAATAGTCATTATTATTGTAGCCTGGTGAAAATTAGATAAAGGGTGTGTGTTAAAATGCTAAAAATAGCATAATACAATAAGTTTATTATTGGAATACATAAGTTTAAAAATTAAAATCATTTCAATGTGGTAGTATTAAAAAAGGTTATGTCCTTGTGAAAAGGTATGTTATTTGTTGTGAATTCATGCATTATATTGGTTTTGTTCTTTGAACTCAGGGATGTTATTACACAATTCATTTTGTAAACCAGTAAAACATATACACCTTTGTGTTGAATTTGAAAAAAATCATATTTTATTTTTCAATAAAGAAGGGTTCGGTGAATGTGCATATGAAACTGGTAGGGTTCAGTACCTTCAACAAGGTTAAGAACCACTGATCTAAATGAAAGGTATAACTGGGTGTCATCTGCATACGAGTGGAAATTAACATTATATTTCCTAATGATAGATCCCAGTGGAAGCATGTAAATTGAGAATAGTAAAGGTCCCAGTACTGAGCCCTGCGGGACACCATATCTCACTTCTGTGTATAATGATGGAGTACTGTCAGCACATTTCTGTATATATTGGAATCGATTTGATAAATAAGAACTAAACCAAGTGAGCACAGTGCCTGTAAGCTCAACATCATTTTCTAGCCTGTGCAGTAAAATAGAATGGTCAATGGTGTCAAATGCTGCACTTAAGTCTAACAACATAATTACAGTGGAGTTTCCTTCATCAGAGGATAACAAAATGTTGTTTACAACCCGCGGTTGTGCCGTTTCTGTACTATGACCAGCGCGGAAACCAGACTGGAATTTCTCAAATAAATTGTAATGCGTAAGATGTGACTGAAGCTGATTGGCAACTACTTTTTCTAATATTTTAGAGAGAAAGGGTAAATTGGAAATAGACCTATAATTATTTAGTATGTGTGGGTCTAGGTCTGACATTTTAAGTAATGGTTTAATGACTGATACTTTTAGTGCTTTAGGTACTGTGCCATGTAATAGTGAACTATTGATAATGTTTAGAATAGGCGCTGTAAGAACATCGAGGGCACTTTTTACTAGTTTTGTTGGCACTGGATCTAGAGAACAAGTAGTGGGCTTCATTTTAGAAATTAAAGTTAAGACTGCTTTTGTTGGCAAGGGCAGAACTAAATCAAAAGTAATTAAGTAGTGTTCGGAAATAACTTCATTTAATGGAGTAATATTTAAATTTTGAATTTCAACTTTGTAAGTTATAATTAAATCTAATGTGTGGTTATGATTATGAGTTGGACCTTTGACAATCTGACAAAATCCTACTGAATTTAACAAATAAGTAAAACATTTGCTAAAAGTGTCAGTTTCCATATCAATGTGTACATTAAAATCCCCCATCAGTACTCCGTGATCATAATTTATAGCCAAATCAGATAAATGGTTACTAAACTCAGTCATTGAACAATGAATATGGCCCTGGTAGTCTGTAGACTAGCACTATTATTGTGTTGGAATCTGTTCAACATTTAAAATAAATGTTGAAAGGATGTAAAGTTGCCTAAATTTTTAGATGTGATTTGCATTTTGTTACAATGAATTATTCCAAGGCCTCCTTCTCGACCAGAATCTCTAGACTTATGAAGGAATGAGTATCCATCTGGTGACGCCTCAGCTAGGGGAACAGTGTCACATTTACTAAGGCAGGTTTCAGTTCACAGATCAGATTTTGTACTTAATATAATATCATTTACCAAAACAGCTTTAGTGCCAAGAGAGCGAATCTATACTAATAAAAGGCAAAGCCCTCACTCACTCACTCACTCACTCACTCACTCACTCACTCACTCACTGACTCACTCACTGACTCACTCACTCACTGACTCATCACTAATTCTCCAACTTCCCGTGTGGGTGGAAGGCTGAAATTTGGCAGGTTCATTCCTTACAGCTTCCTTACAAAAGTTGGGCAGGTTTTATATCGAAATTCTACGCGTAATGGTCATAACTGGAAGCAGTTTTTCTCCATTTACTGTAATGGAGATGAGCTTCAACGCCGTGGGGGCGGAGTTTCGTGTGACATCATCACGCCTCCCACGTAATCACGCAGTACATAGAAAACCAGGAAGACCTAAAAAAGCGCTGAAGAAAACATGCATTATATAATTGAGAAGGCAGCGAAACAATAAGAAGCGAGCGAGTGACATATACAACCATATTCATGAGTTCTGCTACTTCGGAAACAAAGCACGATGTAAACCTACACTTTAAATTAAGTTCATAGACAGGCTGCGCTGGCGTTTGTAATTTAGTGCCTGCCCATATAAGGCCGTCCGTCAGCGGCAATCCAATAGCAAACTCCCACTAAATATTCACGGGTGAAGGACTGTGCTTATGCAGAGGAAGATGAGATGGTCAGGGTGGTGTTTGGTACAAACTCAGCGAAACTGCGAGAGAAAGTTTTAAGTGCCAGGACTAAGGTAACATTAAATACAGCCATGGACATAGCACGAGATGGCACCAGCACAGCTGGGAAACTTCGATGCATGTACACCGAGCGGCTCACGTGAACTGACGCAGTGCACAGATAAAAGCAACAGTTCCAAAGAGCTGAACAAAACCGAATTACACAATTGAAAAGGCAGCAAAAATATGAAGCAGTTGATACATACAAGCATATTCATAAATCCAAAACAAAGCACACGTTGGAAAAAGTCAATGTCCCGCTAAAGGAAGACAGTGTAAAAAACCGTGCATGCAGTGTGTCAGGTCTCAGATAAAGAAGAAGACGAGCTGTTTATTGATGCAGTAAGAAACGAATCGATGAATGAAACCTGTCATCTTTACAACGATTGACAAACACGGAATGTAACTTGAACACAACACATCCTACAAATACGAACCTGATTGAAAGAAATAATGATAATCAAATCCTTGATGACAGCAACACTCAGTAACACTCACAAAACAAATACTGTATATTGACAGTCATGTTACGTTATTTTTAAAATGTTCCCTTTTCTTTTCTAGCTTTTTAACACACTACTTCTCATGCTGCGATCGGGTATATATATATATATGTATATATATAACCCGATCTACATACTCGAATAATGGATACTTTATTCGCCATCAATGATTGTTTTGGTAAAGCCATACTCAGTGTATTCATTAGATGAACGGTAAAAAGTAAGAGCGAGGGAAGGATGACTTATTGAGGCATGCAGGCTGTAGTGCGCGTCAACTCTATCTGAATTGCGCGATCACATTTGAAAAAATATATCTTTTCAAGTTCTATTTAGTCCATATGTGTCAAACTCAAGGGCACGGGCCACATCCGACCGGCGTAATTATATCCGCCCGAGATCATTTTATATACTGTATTATTGTTATTAAAGCCGGGTATATGAAGCGCTGGTAACACAATAAACTACAGATCCCATAATGCAGCGCTTCAGCTGCCTTGCCAACACTTACCGAGTTAATCAAGTTATTGCGAAGCTAGCTCACACGATGCTGAAGAGAAAAGTTGATTCTGAAAATAGAGCCTTTAAAACCGATGGGAGGCTGAGTATATGTTTACTGAACCCGTGTGTCTCATTTGTGGAGCTAATGTGGCTGTAATTACAGAATTTAATCTAAGACGGCACTATGAGACAAAACATCAGGTTAACCTGAATGCAATGCAGAAGATACAGAAAGCAGCATAATTAAATAAGAATCTGACACTTCAGCGGACGTTTTAACCCGTGCACAATCACAAAGTGATTTCAAGTGAAGCTGCTTTTATGGGAGACACAAATGCACCAGTGCACTTGCCCCACTTTCCCTGTTGCCAAGTAATGTTAAACCAAGTCGTCACTACGGTGTTCCCAAATCGCACTTTGCTGATAAACTGGCGCACTGAGTTTGCACGGCGCTTTGGTGACTTTGAAGAACAAAAAGTCCGTCTACATGCGGCTCGAACCTTGTGCATGTTTGGTAGCACATATCTGTGTGAGAAGCTCTTCTCAGTGATAAAGACTAACAAAACAGCACACAGGAGTCGCCTCACTGATGAGCACCTGCAATCCATCCTGAGAATCTCCACAACACAGAACCTCACACCAAACATAAACGAACCTGTGGCCAAAAAGATGCCAGGCGTCCAGCTCTAAAATGACATATGAGCAAAGACAACTGAATGATTTGATTTGTTATTGCTGAAAGAACACATTTTATTTATATTTCTAGGTTTTGTTATGCAGCATGTTCATATTTGAATTTGTATCATTTTGACAGGATATATTTTATGGAGAGCAAAATCTTTTGGGATATTTAAAATCTAAGTTTATTTGTTATATAAAATTACATAAGAGTAAAGAAATGTGAATGTTTGTTCTTTTAACGTTTACTTTATTTCTAACTTGTATAATTTAGACAGGATAAATTTTTATGGAGAGCAAAATATTATAAGTTGTTTAAGGTTTGAGTTGATTTATTCACGAATAATATTCCTGTCTGTTTTTACCATTCCTACCAAAGATATTTCTGTCGACTAAATAAAAATTCCTTCTATTTAAAATTTAAATAGAACTTGAACAAATCGATAGTTCATAATATCCACGCAGACTTGCACGTAAGAGCGGGAGTTATCCGTTTTAACAAGCAGCGTATTGCACTGATACGAAATAGCTGTGTGTGTATATATGTAGATATGTATGTATATGTATATATATGTTTATATATGTGTGTGTGTATGTATATATATATATGTATTTGTGTGTATATATGTGTGTGTATGTATGTATGTGTGTATGTATTTATGTGTGTGTGTATATGTATGTGTATATATGTAGATATATATGTATATATATGTGTATATGTATAGATATGTATATATATATATGTTTATGTGTGTGTGTGTAAATATATATACATATATATGACAACAACACTCATCACTCACAACAGTGACAAAACAATTACATTGACAATCATGTTACGTTATTTTCAAAATGTTTCCTTTTCTTTTCATTGCTTCTTTAACACACTACTTCTCCGCTGCGAAGCGCGGGTATTTTGCTATATCTATATATATATATAGATATGACAACAACACTCATATCAGTGACAATACAATTACATTGACAATCATGTTACGTTATTTTTAACATTTTTCCTTTTCTTTTTCATAACTTCTTTAACACACTACTTCTCCGCTGCGAAGCGCGGGTATTCTGCTAGTATTCAATAAACAGCATTTAAAACTGCATGGTTCTTTCTGAACTGCTGATATATTTTTTGTTTTAATTTGAAGTAAATTTCTATTACAGATGCCCCTGGAGGAGGGTCTAATTATACACCTTTTTTTTGGTTATCAACTAATTTAAGGTTTGTATCAAGACTAAATTTGCTGGATGCCTCACAACAGGGATTCTGGGTAACAGCTTCAGTATAGTAACAGGCAGGATAAACAACAGCCTGTGATTTAAGATCACATGACTGCGGCCTGGATGGTGCTCTGATCAGTCAACCAGGCAGTTTTGCTGCCATATTTTGGGATAATACATAAGATCCCCTCCAGTTAGGATGAAGACCATCTCTTTTGAAAAATCCAGGCCTTTCCCAAAAATCATCCCAATTGTTCACAAACGCTATGCTTTTATTTGCACACCAGGTTTCTAGCCAGCAGTGAAGGGAATGCAATTTGCTATAAATCACATTCTCTATATAATATTGGTAAGGGACCAGATACAATTAAATTCCGACATTTTCTTTTAGCTTTGGTGCATGGAGAGATGAAGTTCCACTTTAATATCTCAAATTGCTGTAAATAAATACAATTAGTGCCGACAGGCAGCAATAAGTTAGATACTTCATCATTGGCGACATGGCCCAATGTGGCCTCTATGCCAGAAATCTTGGCCCCTGCGAGGCATTTAACATTAACTGCTGGTTTAACATAGTTTGGAATTCTAACATTACGCACTATGGAATCGCCAATTATGAGCACTTTCTTATTCTCAGTTTCCACAGGCGTGCTGCAGAGTGCTCAGAATCTGTTCTGGGTCCGAATTGGTGACCTGGGTGCTGGGGGACTAAATTTTGGCTTCTTAGACCCCCATCTTACTGTTACTCACTCGGCCAGTGGTTGAATTGGTGCTGCTGACCTCGGCCGCGCACTGAGTACAATGGGACCTGGAGAGACTGAATCCGAATCAGAAGTATCCGAATTGTCTAAACAAACCGAGTCGATCCAATTTTCGGTTTGCCTAAATTGCAGTCCTTCAATTCGCATACTTTTGTCGACCAACTCTAAATTAACTAAATACTTTTGGCAGGTGAAGCTGTCTACACTGTCGGCCAGAAAACCTGAGCTGTACATGCTGCAGGACACACAACATATAAACATGCCCTCAATGGGCAGAGACCAGATAGAACTTACGTTTAGTGTTGATGTCATCTTCGCCGTTTTTGTAGGTGCTTTGGCGCTTTCCATGTTCAGCTGAATCACCAAGAGACTGTTGGCTTTAAGATTCTACCACCTGCTGAGTGATCAACTTTGATTTAAAGATGTTCCTTCACTCTCAGCTTTCAAATCCCTGCTAAGACTCATTACTTCAGTTTAACATATCCTGACTAGAGCTTCTGATTAACTGTACAAACTGCATCTCTGTTGTTACTTATTAGCACTAAAACATAAGTAACATCCATCCATTATCCATCCATTATCCACCCTGATATATCCTAACTACAGGGTCACAGGTGTCTGCTGGAGCCAATCCCAGCCAACACAGGGCACAAGGCAGGAAGCAAACCCCGGGCAGGGCGCTAGCCCATCGCAGGGCACGCACACACACACACACCAAGCACACACTATGATAGTTATAATTTGTTACTAACCTTCACTTATTCTGTTTTTCCTCTCGGTACTCAAATGTTGTACTTGGGGTCATTGCCCTACTGCCAAGTTTTTTGCCTGCTTGAGGTAAAGGCATCTCTGATGGAGGATCAGGATCAAAAGAATCATCGGGTAGAGGGGTCATTTCTTTGGATTGGCTGGCTCAGCACTAACCCAGCTGTGAAATGGCTAATGGGGGAGTCAACTTGATGGCCAAGGTCTCCAGGACTCTGAACAAATCCAAATTGTATTATGTGATCATCTACTGTTGAATTTTGCTGTGGACTTGTAATATTTCTATTGCATTATTATATTGTAGTAGGAGGTTCGACCTCTGCTCGCTTTGCTCGCCAACCCCCCCGGCCTGCGCTACACGGCAGCCACTTCGTGTCTCTACCACTCGTGTTGTGAAGAGGGAGGCTGAACGCACCCCAAGCATTTGCTCCTCTGAAACCCCCTCCTTAACGGTGATACAATGGGAAACAGTTTTTTTTTTTACCTCCTCTTTGCTCGATCAGCTGTTGGCTTGCTGCTGCTGCTGTGTCATGTGATCTGCATCTCACGCTGTGTTTTGAACATTTAAAAGCTTATACACCAGCAGTCCTACTCTTTGTCTTTTATTTCTGGCCCCAGGTGCAGTTAAATCTCTTGGCACAAAGTCTTGTCTCGTGGGGCGTGAGTTCTTGATATTTTTTAGTTTATAATTTAAAAACGGAATAAGAATCTGAAAATCTAACAACATCACATTAAAGTTTGATAAATTCTGAAAAGAATGATACCAAACATATATACAGTAATCCCTCCTCGATCGCGGGGGTTGCGTTCCAGAACCTCCCACGATAGATGAAAATCCGCGAAGTAGAAACCATATGTTTGTATGGTTATTTTTATATATTTTAAGCCCTTATAAACTCTCCCACACTGTTAACATTACTAGAGCCCTCTAGACATGAATTAACACCCTTTAGTCAAAAGTTTAAACTGTGCTCCATGACAAGACAGAGATGACAGTTCTTTCTCACAATTAAAAGAATGCAAATAGATCTTCTCTTCAGGAGCAGAGAATTTCAGAGAGAGAGAGAGAGCGCTCGCAAAGAAAAGCAAACAATCAAAAAAATTAATACGTGTGCTTTTAAGTTTCCCGCGGCATTTTTTAGAGGAGCGTCAGAATCTTCTAAACAAACAGCCTCTGTGCAAACAGCCCCTCTGCTCACATCTCCTCCGTCAGGCGCAGAGAACGTCAGAGAGAGAGAGCGAGATTAAAGCAAACCATCAAAAAATCAAAAAGTGTGTTTTTGGAAGCACCGCGATAAAGTGGCATTTCTTAGAGGTGCGTCCGTATCCACTAGGCAAACAGCTTCTGTGCAAACAGCACCTCTGCTCACAGCCCCTCCGTCAGGCGCAGAGAATGTCAGAGAGGGTGAGATAGAGGCAGAGACAAGCAAACAATCGAGCACCGCGCAGGATGCATATCTTATAGCATTGAGGAGTTTTAGTTAATATGTAATACATGCTCTGATTGGGTAGCTTCTAAGCCATCCGCCAATAGCCTCCCTTGTATAAAATCAACTGGGCAAACAAACTGAGGAAGCATGTACCATAAATTAAAAGTCCCATTGCCCGCAGAAATCCGTGAACCAGGAAAAAATCCGTGATATATATTTAGATGTGCTTACATTTAAAATCTGCGATAGAGTGAAGCCACGAAAGTCGAAGCGCGATATAGCGAGGGATTAATGTATGTAGGTTTTAAAATAAGCCCAATTTAAATCATGACAAAAAAGTGACATAAAAACATCACATAAAATCATTGAAAAAATCGTTGCACTTTTAGGCGTAGGATTTTATATAGAGAGAGTAGATTGAGGATTTACTTGTGTTCTATTCTGTGTATTGTATTGTATTTACCCCCTTTTTTGACACCCACTGCACACCCAACCTACCACGGAAAGTTTCTCTCTTTGAACTGCCTTTCCGAAGGTTTCTTCCATTTTTTTTCCTACAAGGGTTTTTCCTTGTCTTCTTAGAGAGTCAATGGTGGGGGGGGCTGTCAAAAGTGAAAAGGTAGGGCCTGTTAAAGCCCATTGTGGCACTTCTTGTGTCATTTTGGGCTATATAAAAATAAATTGTATTGTATTGTATTGTATAAACAACTTTTACTGTGTTTGTGAGGTTTTGTTCTCCAAAACTAAACAGCCAGTGTTGCTTACTGTAGTATCTCTCAGTCTTTAAGGCCTTGCCACTAAGTTTTACCTTTTTAAGTTCTTTGGCAACCCACAAGCAGGTGGGTGGTATGGGGTCTCGCTTGTTGAAACAAGTGTAAATGTAAGCAAGGGAACCCCATTGGAGAAACAACTGGGATTGTAAGATCAGCAACAGCAGGGATTTCCAGTATATGAAATGAGTGCAGATGCACGGAGAAAAGCATCTAATGACAAACAACTTATAACTCATCAGCCAAGAAACAATGGCTTACTGGGAAAAGTAGGCAAAAACTGATGTCTATATTCAAGCCAGCAGAATATTATGCATCAAGTAAAAATATGTAAAGTCCCAGCATAATTGTGCACAAATTACTTATGAAACCGATAACCTCAGTAGTCTTACCTCTGGAAATAACACATCTAGGATGAACTGCAGACCATCAGAAAAGCCTGCCTCCTACAGACATCACTTCCACTTCTGGTCCCAAGAACCCTCCTCTTCCTGCCTGCCAAGTATATAATATTTATTGATTCTAGTTGACAGGATATTTTTATATTTATATTTTTTACCTTGAAATAAAAATGATGTTCAGCTATGAATCTGAGGTACCTTTATTTTTAAATATTAATGTTTTACAAATGTAAAACAATGATTGAAGTACTGTAAAAGGTTCAAATGAGGAAAGGGCCCTGGGTGTGTTTTAATTCTGCTAGTTGTGGCCCAGATATAAACTTTGTGTAGGGGCTTCAAAATGGTTAGTTCCAGCTCTGGTTTGTAGGTTTTCTCTGTGTTCATGTGGGTTACCTCCAAGTTCTGGATTGGCTCTGGTTTATGTGTTCTCGCACTATAATGGACTGCAATCCCTTTTAACTAACAAAAATGCATAATGTGCTTTTTCCACAGAGCCAACACTCTGACAAATGTATGGACGACACTGCATATCATCTATACAGTGTGCATGAATTAACTTCAATAGGAAGCTTATTTATATTTATTGACTGGACTGTTTTCTTTAATTAGGATAAAAAGTAATATTTTCACCAATAAAAGAATAAAACAATTTCTCAATATGCAATAGTGTGATGGACTAACTACTCTGAAGGTATTTTAACTGAAAATAATCATTTTAAGGCATTTGTTGCATGTGTAACATTGATTTCTTTTCCCATCCTTCCCTTATGTCGTAAGTAATATATACACTATAATGACTATAGTGACCCTGTGCTGTGAACCCCAAATGTCATATGAAAATGCAGTTTCTCTTCAGGTATTAATAAAATATAAAGTAAAAAAATAAATAAATAAACAAACAAGATAACCTCTATATATTGAAATAATGTGGATATTTACTAGAATAGAATGTTAATTTTGCAGAACTACATAGCTGATGGAAGGTTTAGTGTTACGCCCTATAAATTGATATTTTAATGAAACATTTTGAACACTTTGTTGCTATTCTAAACCATAAGGTAGACTTGTATATAAAAAGTGTACACACCCCTGCAAAATAGCGGGTTTTGTGTGATAAAAAATGAAACCAAGATGAATTCTTAGCTGAAGCAAATTTTGATTATATTATAGCTCTCAGTATTTTGGGTGAAAGTCTA
Source organism: Polypterus senegalus (assembly GCF_016835505.1). NCBI lineage: Eukaryota > Metazoa > Chordata > Cladistia > Polypteriformes > Polypteridae > Polypterus > Polypterus senegalus. The sequence goes on along the minus strand of NC_053160.1, from coordinate 109,947,755 downwards.
TCAGTTTGGCACATCTGGACTTGGCAATTATTGCCCACTCTTCCTTGCAAAAAATTTCTTGATCTCTCAAAAATACGAAGGCATCCCCTGCGCACATCTCTCTTTGGGTCACCCCTGCGATTTTCAGCTCTGGCTGGGCAATTCCAGAACATTGATATTCCTATAATGAAGCCATTGCTTTGTTACTTTTGCTGTATGCTTTGGTTCATTGTCATGCTGAAAGGTGAAATCCCTCTTCATCTGCAGCTTCCTAGCAGATGCTTGAAGGTTTTGTGTCAAAATAGACTGATACTTGGAACTATTTATAGTTTAATTCAACTTGATTAAAGCCCCAGCTCTAGCTGTAGAAAAGAATGCTACTGCTTCCACCATGCTTCACTGAGGGTATGGTGTTCTTTTGATGATGTGCTGTGTTATTTTTGCGCCAAACGTAACCTTTTGGATTAATGGCTAAATAGTTCAATGTTGGTCTCATCAGACCCTAACAAATTTTTCTACATGGTTGGGGGTGACTGGGTATACTTTTTTGCAAAGTTTAGCCAGGCTTGGATGTTTTTCTTTGTGAGAAAAAGCTTTTGTCTTGCTATCTTACCCCACAACCCAGACATGTGAAGAATACCAGTACTTGCCTGGAAATCCTGCACCTCCTTCAATGACGCTGTAGGCCTCTTGGCATTCTCCCTGACCCTTTTTTTCTTGATTGAGTGACTGTGGAGCCATATTTTCTCCACTTGTTCATGACAGTCTTCATCATGCTCCATGGGATTTTTAATGCTTATACTTTTTTGTGCCCCCGCCCTGATGATACCTTTCAATGATAAGATCCCGTTCATGTTTTAAAAGCTCTTTTGTAGACCATGACTTTTAAAGTATGTTGCAACCAATAAGATATCAGAATAATCCTACAGAAACAGCCAAACTTTATCTGAGCTCAAACAGAACCACTTTATTTGGTGCCAGGTATACAGTATATGAACTACTATTTGGGATGAGACTTATTGTGATTGGTTAATTCTGAACACAGCCATGTCCTTGATTATTAAAGGGTGTGCACACTAATGCAACCAGGTGTTTGTATGATTTTTTCCCCTGTTTTCAATGATTTGTTTTCACCTTCTTTTTATAGATTGCACTTTTGCAATAAAGGTGGAAAAAGGTCTGACAGGATTTATCTTGCATTCATTTTTTTATTACACAAAATCTGTGTAGATTTTTTAGATCCACTGTATATTTACATATTTAGTAATAAAACTGTAGCTTAAAGAAACATTTTGCAACTTATATAAGGAAATTGTTCTTTCTATCTTTAAGTTGATATGCTAGAGATATTTCAATGGATATATTTTAAGTTAATTTCTGTTGATCTAAATAGCTTTTGGGTCAGTTTAGAGAACTTTATGAAGAAAGGTGCATTGTATGAATTACTTCTTAGCCTCAGACACAGTGAAACATCTATCACCCTTTTCAATGATTTTAAATCTGGGGGGTTTAGGGTGGGGGTGGGGGGATATAATTCACAATAGCCAAGTTTCCATCCAGTTTTTTGCGACGTTTTGTTATCGACAAACAGAATAGTGCGACGAAACCCACAGGTATGGGAGAGACGATGGAATAAGACCTTCTGGAAGGAGGTGGTGGAGAGACACTTTACAGAAAATCTCTGGCTGCAACATTTTAGAATGACACAGCCGACGTTTGAGATGTTGTGTGGATTCATTAGTCCTGATGTTGTGCCCATCACAGGTTGCCACCGAGCACCGGTTCCAACCCAAAAGTGGATTGCCATCGCCATTTACAAGCTGGCACCCTGCGCAGAGTATAGAGTAGTTGGAGAAACTTTCGGGGTTACTAAAACTACCGTCCATCGATGTGTATATGCTGTGTGCACCGCTATTAAAGAAAAATTAATGCGCCGTTATATCAGACTTCCGACTGTAGAGGAGGCCAATGAAATTGCATACCACAATTCCTTAGTGCATCTTGTTCCACAGATTTACAGTGCGCTGGATGGCACGCATGTGCCTATTCTTCCCCCGACAGAAGGCTACCGCGATTACATTAATCACAAAGGGTGGCCATCTATTGTTCTCCAGGCCCTTGTTGATGACAGGTGCATGATACGAGACATTTGCGTTGGCACTCCTGGAAGTGCCCATGATGCAGCTGTGTTTGCAACATCGGATCTATACAGGTGAGCCTACCTTTCAACATCTCTTCTCAGATAACAACTGAATTAGTACTGTAACCTGCTTCCCTCAAGGTTTTTAATTAAAACTGAAATTTGAATTAATACAAAATAACGTTGTTTAATCAAAAAAAAACTAATGTTAATATTAATGAGAGAATTTTTCACATATGCTAAAACATCTGCCATTTAATAATAAGAAAAAATGTTTAGATAATGAAACACACGGTTTATTAAATATTTTGACTGGCACAGTAAATTACCTTTGCGGTTTTTGTATTATTTAGACATCCTGAGAGACACCCCCAGGCTACAGTTGATGTGGAGGGAGTTCAGGTACCCCTTTTAGTAGCAGGAGACCCAGCCCATCCGCTACTGCATTGGCTCATCACGAGAAATAACGAGTCTCTTCATCAGACCATGCGAACCGCTCCGCTATTCTCGTTTTGATTGCACGTGATGACAATGTATCATGTGACACATTTATTTGCGTTAAAGCCCTTTTTTCCGACAAAAAGTGTTTCCAATGTAGTTTTTGCGACATCTGAAGTATCGATATGGAATTTATGCGCTAAAGTTAAACGGAAAAATATTAAGTTGACATGTACAACATTTTATCGATAATTAGCATTTCCATCAGCTAAAATTTGAAGTGCTAAATATTTCTTCGCAAAAACTCCTTGGATGGAAACCTGGTTATTGTGTTGCAGTAAATGGAGATTAGTCACCTTAAGACTCACGTTCATAGAAGCAAAGGTAGGGGCCAATCGTTTGAATATTGTGAGACAAACTAAATGTTCTCAGGTATCTATTTGGTTCTTTCTGGTCTGAAAAGGGTCTACAGACAGTCCTCTGAAAAGGTTCATCTCTGATTTACACCTTTGTTATAAGATGAAGTACGGGATGATCCTGGTACAAAGAGTTTAGCCACTTATTGCAATCTGTGGGAAGGTGAAGCTGGATGTCTGCATCCCTCTTAAATCTGGTGTCTTAATAGGACTGGGGTGTGATTTATAAAACTTTGTGTGGATTTCGGCATGAAAATAGGCAAACACCAAAAAACAGGAAAATGTGTAGACCAAAACATTCACATTTGTATAATCTAGCATACACACATTTCTATGCAATTAAAACTGTATAAAACACAATCACATATGTGAATGCACCTAGAATGCAGTTCTGAAACATCTATATATGGACCATGCTAATCAAAAGTCATACTTATGCAATCACAATGCTGCAGAACTTCATTATCTGTTAGAGCAGCTAACCTCCTGATGCATCGAGATACTGCCTCCTGCATTCAAGAGTATGCGGCTGCACTCTACAACTGAGAGAATATGTGTGGCATTATACCACTACTTCTCTGCATTCTGGAGTTCAGAGAAAGGCATAAGGCATCAGCGGCTGAGTGAGTAGCCACTATTACCTGGGGCATGTAATGACTTGATTGCTGTTACAATGAATAGTACAGGGCATATTAAAATAGTACAGGCCACATTCAGCCAGTTACCTTACCAAGAAACCAGCCACCACGTACAGTATCATCATGTTTGACAAATCTACTTATTACAATTTGAGTGCAAGTAAATTGCTCTGATTATGTTAGAAACATTGGACACTGCTACAGATTGCCTTTCTATATTGGCAAAAATGTGTTATGTTTTATGTATGCACACCCACACCACACAAATAATGGATGTAGCACCTTGCAGGCCGATTAAAAGCTTCCAGCACAGCTGGCATGATGGAGTGAGCTTGGTTGAGATATTCCTGACCTGTCAGCTGATTCCCTGAAATGTGACAACTGATAGCCTACTGTATATAAATGAAGGAGTGACAGTATAAATATACATCATTGGCTCTCTTAAAAGAGAACTAAATTACAGTTTGTACATCATATTCATTACTTTTAAGATGTAATATGTTTGTCATGTCAACTTACATTATAATAACAGCTTGGTGGTATGTATTATTATGCATGTGAGTTATCAATTAGATGGTTTGGCTGCATTTCCCTACTTGATTAAGGGTGTTGTCATTTCCCAGTTTCTTCAAAATGTTGCATATGCATGGACCAGAGTGGCTGTAAATATATGCACATTCCCCCATCAAACTTTCTTTTATAAATTCTGCCGTTTACATGGTGTCATGCTTGTTGAACGAACACCTTCCAGGCTCATCTGGGGTGTGAACTCCCACACAGAAGGGGGCGCTGTCAATAACAATATGATCTCTTTTATCAACCACAGCACTGAGAAGATGCCCCATGAGGGCAACTGACTTCATCCCTTCCAGTCAGAGTCCTATAAAAGCCAACTGCCCACAGAAGAAGAAGGTCACATTTGAACCAGACTCACTTTATTGAGCAACTGTTATTTGTTACCTGGAAACAACTGCCTACCGCTTTGTTTGATTTTTTTGACATTGCATGCTTGTTTCTCTTTCTGTTCCAAAGGCATCAAATTAAATTGAGTGACCTGGCTGGCACCCCAAAAGTTTTTCGACTTACCATGCCTTCCTTCAACCACAAGTGATGTAGATGGCAGGATAGTACCAAGAAAAGAATATGAGTGATCTGGCCAACCTTGCAGAAATAGTACAGTTGCTGGTAGACCAGGTGGCTACCCAATAGGCTGAACTGGCCAAAGCCAAAGAACAACTTGAGGCAGCGGACGTGCACAACCTAGAAAGAGGCCAGGGTCCCACGCAGTTGGTCCTGTTTAGATGCCTGCTCCATACTGAGAAAGGACTATTTCCATGAGCGCTGGGCAGCAGCAAGTACCAGTTGACCATCGACATGATGAAGGGCTATTGGCAGATTCCCATGATGGAGTTGGTGACAGAAACAAAAAAGTGCATTTAGCACCTTCAGTGGTCACTGTCAGTATTGCATTCTACCCTTTGCTCTACACAGTGAGATGGCAACTTTCCAATGTCTGGTGGACATACTGCTATAGCCTCTCAGTGCCTATAGTGTTGCCTATCTGGACAAAATTGTCATATGCTCCAGCACCTGTGATATTTGTGATACATGTTTGGAGGAGGGATAGTCAAACCATAGTGGTCCAACTTTGTTGCAATAAGGGACTGGCCATGGCCATAAACTAAAAGGCAGGTTCAAGCCTTTCTGTGGATTTTACCCCGTTCTCCAAGAAGGTTGCACCTTTAACGGATCTTAAGAAGATGGGAGACCGAACACTGAGGCATGTACCCCAAAAACTGAGGTCATTCTGTGACCTAAAGATGGCCCTAAAGATCTGACTAATGATTTAAATTGTTATGGATAACAATACAACAAATAGGCAGATTGCAGTTCAGGGGTTGGAATTATTAAATGCTAAATTCATCAGGTGGAATTTGTGCTTACTTTTGGTGATGTGAGTGTTAAGGCACAGGGGGAAACAGTAAATGGGTTAGTGACTAGGCTTTTGCTTATGTAACTTGTAGATGGGTTATGAACAGCACAGCAAGGAGAATCATTTTTTATTTAAGAAAATAGTTCTATTATGCTGTGCTTTGGCTAAGATGACTTTGTAATTGATCACCTATGCAGACCTTGAAAGAATGCGTTAATAAGGAATGGGTGTTTCTGGCAAAGTCAGATACTTTTTTCTTTTTAAGTAGGTCCACGTGTGTTTATCCAGCTTCTCTTTGTTTCATGTACTCAGGTAGATCTTCATGTTGACCTATGTATAAATCACCGAGTTCTCTTTTCATCACAGAGATATTTGTAGTCACTGCTGGTACTGGTGTTTATGTCCATGGAACTGTTTCTGTTTAAAGGACAGTTGTAAGTACTAATGCAGCACACATTTATTTATGTTACCCATTAAATATAAGTATACATCAACTTCAGAGTGCAGATCTCCAGATACTAAAAATGGTTACATTGGAGTGTCCTCTGTTTGCGATATTGTGACGATGACCACACAGGAGAAGTGCCTCTTGGCCCCTTTGACATGGATGAGGTTTGAATGTTTGGGTCCAGAAAAATAACTGCAGCCAATGGTGGGATGGATTCAGCATGATCTTATATACAATGGCAGTATGTGTAGTCCTCAAATGGCGATGAATAAAAGATGGATTACTGTAAATATGCGAGCTGCCTTTCACAAATTTTTCATTGTCTTGCATTCTTTATGTGATCCTTCCATTGTCTCTCGCAATATTATTTGTCACTTTATGTTAAAAATATATACCATCAAATGGGTTCTTTTTGCTTAGTTTACTCTCTCATTCTGGACATCCTTGGGACTTGATCCCAAGGGTGTGCACTATGCGCAGAATATGAAAACCAATAATCATGGCTGATAAGATTGTTAATTTTGAGCTCCACAAAATATAACCCATATAACTTATTAACATTTGAAATATTTCACTAGAAATTAATGTAATAATACCATCCTATGTTCATTTAAGGATTCCATCTTCTTTCTCAAATATGCTCACCTATTTTATGGAAAACCCCAAAACTGGGTTTTATTTAATTCAGAACAAAGAAAACATTTGAGAATAAATAACGATATCTTGTTTTTAAATTATTATTATATTTGTCGTTATAATGAATTTATTTTACTTTTACACCAAAAAAATTGGTGTTGTAGGACGCCAAACTACTATCAAATAAAGACAATCTCAAGGCTAGTAATAATATTACTAACAACAGAGACTAAAATGATAAAATGTAAAATGGGAATATTTATTAGAAAATCCTAGGTATTGTAAGTGAGGTGTTTTACCTGTATATTATTTGATTAAAATTTGTGGTACATTTTTTCAAAGCATCCCCATTGTGGACCAGCCACCCAAACACCCTACATGACAGACGTGCCATAAAATAGAAGGCTTTTATTCCATGGGAAACATTTTCCAGTCATATCCCAACTAGTACCAATCAGAGTACAACCCAGGAATACATCACTTCTTTCTTTCTTTCTTCTCAACTCCTCCACAGGCAAGCTTCATCCCTCTTTCTCCCGACTCTGGCTTGTCTCTGTGTGGCACCTGACAAATTTTTAAGGCACACCCAGAAGCACTCCAAGTGGCTCATTAGGGAGGTCTGGAATTGGTCCCAGGTGTGCCTGAAGCCCAAAGTAGGGCTCTGCAGCTTACCCTGAAGGGCATCCATGGAAATCAACAGGGCTGTGCTGACAAATAGTAATTCCCATACAGTCCTATAGGAATCTGAGGTGCCACTGCAATCCAGGGGGGCTGCCAAGTAGCAGGTCAGGGAAGGTAGAGTCCTTCAAAATCTCTCCCGGTCCTTCCTTTAAGGGGGTCTCCCAGCCAGGTAAAGATGCCGGCTGTTCCTCACACCATATACATTATAAATTACATTGAAATCATAACCTCATTTCTTTGGAATTTGAAATAGCCAAGTATCCAAAGGGCAACTCTACAACGAGTAAAGCAGAAGGGGGCATGGCACTACCTAACTTTTTTAAGTTTTATTATTGGGCAGCAAATATACAAGACATAAAGAACTGGACATTGACACAAATTGATGAACATACACAAGGTTGGTCTGCAATAGAATTAAAATTTTGCAGTACATTATTCCATTACAGTATATTCCCTGCACTGTGCCCCAGTAAATACAAATCATTGACATTACACTAATAATCCAATTACCCTTCATTCAGAATATGGAACCAATGTTGGAAGCACTTTAAGACAGAGAACCTCTTATCTGTTGCACCTCTACATGACAACCACTTTTTTCACCCTCTCAAACATTATTTAATGTTTGGAAAATGTCCAGGATTAAAACATTTAGAGATTTGTACATAGATAATGTTTTTGCATCCTATGAGCAATTAAGCTTCAAATTTAGCTTCTCTTCTCAACACAACCTTTCAACTACTTTCAAGCTAGAAACTTTGCTACAACAACAACAACATTTATTTATATAGCACATTTTCATACAAATAATGTAGCTCAAAGTGCTTTACATGATGAAGAAAGAGAAAAAATGACAAAGTAAGAATTAAAATAAGATAACACTAATTAACATAGAATAAAAGTAAGGTCCAATGGCCAGGGAGGACAGAAAAAACAAAAACAAACTCCAGATAAATGGAGAAAAAATAAAATCTACAGGGGTTCCAGGCCATGAGACCGCTCAGCCCCCTCTAGGCATTCTACCTAACATACTGTAAATGATCAGTCCTCATTGCTAAACAGAACCTGCCCAATTTTCCTTATATTCCCACTATTTCTGTTCCAGAAGAAATGTTGATTTGTCTTGAAGAATTAATAGTATCTCCGTAATTTATAAAAACACTTTAAAGCCCCTTCTTTTCACAGCCATACATGGAAAACACTCTAGCTCCTTATGCACAAATACTCAATCATTCAACTTAAAATCCTTTTTATCTTGATTAAAACTATCCAAAATGTTTCCACGGTAAGATTCAATCTTCAAAGATTTTGCAGAGAGCCACAGTATTAGGCAAGGTTTGGAGAGTATATGCATTCCTCCTCCCCAGAAAATAATTTTGCTCAGAATTTGAGGGAGTTGGATGGGAAACTGCATTTCCTTTATCAGGGCCAAGAAGGGGGTGCAATAGTGCAATTGTCTTGCATTTGCTTTTTCCCCCAATGAGGAAAAACTAAAAACAAAAAACAAGTGTAAATAAAACATGACATGGCATATAACTGTTGCTGTAATAAACAATCATTCACCATTTCTGCCTGCCATGTTACCAGATGATAACTGTCGGTTCTTTAATAGCATTAATTGGAGTGGATGGACCCTGTGTTCGGATATAGTTGGTTGGATAATGGATGGATGGGTGAAGTGGAAGGTTAACCTGTTGGATTTGTGTTGTCTGGTTAAGAGCTGTTATACATACTTTCAACTGTGATAGACTGCAATTTCATAACTGGCTGTGGAGTGGGCATCACCATGAGTTGACATCTATTTTCTTGCAGTGGTTTGATGATGCAAGACCTACACTTTTTCCTATAATCACTGCAGGAGTATCCCAGGACTTCTCATTCTCCAGACTGGTAAGGACAAAGAGCTAAGGTTAAGTAGTTGCTTTGCTCATGTTATAGTGCTAGGCTTGTTTTCTCTTTTCCACTGTATTCCTTAGCATATATATTTTTTCTCTGAGTTGAAGATTTCATTTTTCTTTCTTGAAGGTGGACATATTTATTGTAAGTGTCCACTCCATGAGGACTTCTGCTGGGTCATATAATAGCACAATGTCAATGACCCATACAACTATAATAATTGGGGCTCATGGGGACTTTTGTGTGGGATCCCAAAGCTATCAAAAGTTGCTTTCAGCTTCAGGACAGTTTGTGTAGTTGTGGTTAAGGGCAAGTAACCTTTAAGGCTATAAAAGTATTTGTCAAATTTCCTGCATCCCAGAAACGCATGACAATCCCATTCAAATGGCGTGTAGCATATTTAAGCTTCGATGAGCTGCCTAGATTAGTATGCTGCTGGCTTCCAACCTTCTACATGGAGTTTAAGTCTATACTCCTCCAATATCATGGCTTTTGGAATTGTACTAAGCAAGAGCTGTCCCTCTTCAATAGCTATTTATGATGTCCAAATGCTGCTTGCTGTGTATGAATCCATGTCAAATGACCTATGAGATCAGGGATATACTGTACTTGTACTGTATACTGTAATTCAGCATGCAGTCTTTCATCAGCTTACTGCTTTCAGGATGCATTGGTATCCAGCTACCACCTACTTCTAGCATTCAATGAACAGAATACATTAACTCCATTCAGCTTTACACTGAACTCCTCAGGGGTGGGAAAAATAAACCTTGACCATTTACTTTTTCAAATCTAAACAAATGCTTCTATTTTTCTTGACAACTGGCTGCAGCACCTGCTCAATAATGCCATTATTTTTCACTGAGCTCCTCCTTGACTTTCTGCATCAATAGTAATTGAACTATGAGATCTGTGTGCACTCAAAATTTTGTGCCCCTTAATTACTGAACTGTTACAGGCCACTTTTCAGTGTGGCATTCTCTCAGAATGCATCATTGAGCTCCTCAATCCTTTCTACGTGGTCTGTTGCTTTCTGTTATGTACTGTAAGTTATTCTTGCTATGAACAGAATCTCATATACTAGGAAGGAGTGATGATTGTCAAGTGCTGCTGTAAACAATACAACTGACCCCCAAGGCCGTTTCATGAGATGCTAGGTACAGTATCTACAGAGTTCTCCCTGGAAGAAAAATGCATATTATGATAGCATCTCCCCCCTCACCAAATTGAGGCTGTTCTATCCACTTCTCTTCACTCCTATTTGAATTATACACAGATCCCAAGATGTATGTGGGATGGGGTGTCTACCCAATTTTTGACTTCATTCTCTGTGATGGTTGACAATGTAAAATATTAAGGAATGCTACCCTTTTCTTTTATATGTAACAATACATTCAAATAGGGGATAAGTGATCAACACAACATAAAGAATCAAGTTCACATGGACTTGAAAGTTAAACTTTAAATTTTTGTAAAGGACAAAAAGCGTGTTTTTTAAAATTATGCTGATATTACTTAGAAAACTTCACCACTCTTCTATTCTATCCATTCTACCTCATTCTTGTGGTCTCTGATATTTCCATTAGGTTACTCATTACTTACCCCGGCAATGCTGCTTTTATCTATATATATATATAAAATTCTTTTCGCGTTTGAAACATATGACCATGCGAAATGGAAATTACGTATGACTACAGAACATAATACAGGAACTAATGACTTTGTTTGTGGACACCATTTTTATATCGTCTTTATAAATTTTTATTATTTGTGTTAGAGTTACTTTACTGATATTGAAAAGAAGTAAACACAAACACGCCGATCTATCCCATAGAAGTGTGCCCCGCGTCACCCTTTCCCAGCCCTCCTGTCTGGGCTCCAGTGCTGAGCCGTCCGCTGCAGAGAAGTTTTATTTATTCGTCCATGTGACTGTCATGGAAACTGCCACATAATAACTTTTTTTAAATGGCAGTACTTGATAGTAGAATAGATGAGAAAAACAGCTTTGCGCCTTACTACTTTTTAACTGCGCTGAGCTGTAAAAAATGTGAAGACGATACCGCCTTCAGTGGCGAGGGGTCGTGAGAACAAAGTGGACGTTCGGAGGTACGTAATGTTGGGCTGCTCTGCCGGGTCGAGAGCTTCGCAGTTTTGGGCGGCATCCTCTCTTCTCGCACTGTTTGTGACACTTCGAGTGCCCCGTCGGCTCCTGGGAGAGTGGAAATCATTGCGAATGAGTGTGATCGGTGCCACCGAAGCAAAACTCTCTTTGTAAATTGCGCTTCACCCCGCAACATTCAAGGTTGCTTTTGTGATGAATTCTTTTAAGAAGATGGAGGGTTTACATCTAAGAAGATGTACCAACCTCTTCATGTTAAGTTTTGGACTTGGGAATTGTTTGAACCTTCTGCCCGTTAAGCACGGAAGGGCAGCGTACACATTTCTCAGAATAATTTTTCTCTTAAATCACAGGCACGTATAGTGCAAGGTTGTCAGGCAGAAATTTGCAGGATCACATTGAAAATGTAATTTCTATACCACAGCGGTCGTGTAGCGCCTCTTACAAGGCATCTGCTACCGAGAGATGATCCAAATACATTTAAGCTGCTGTTAGTGCTACTTACCCGTTCTGTTATAGTGCCTTTAAAATGTACTTTACCCGAAAGCACTCCAGTACTGCTCAATGTATCTTTACGTCTTACATGTTAATGTTTTACTGTTTAATAATTTATATACTACATTTTATTTTTTTTCCTTGCACTCAGTGAGCGAAGCCACTGGGTAATCAGCTAGTCTATTATAAAAAAGAAGTATTTTACAGGGGGTGTTGGGTGAGGCTTGATCGTGAGTGGAAGTGCAGCAAAGGATAATCAAAGAGTTGATGTTTAACTCCTTCTTTGTCCACTTTTCTTCATAATTAAAACTATGAACTGTCCACCTTGAGTTAGACATGACAGCATTCATGGTTACAACTCAGCAAGGAGTTACCTTAATTCTGGAATTCAAATGGACCCAAAAAAAACAAATTCTTAACCCACAAGCAATGATAGACAGGCAGTGTTGATAATGAATGGGACAACTAAAAATAACTTATTTACCATTTAAAAACACATAAACCTTTCTTTTCTTTCCTAAACTTATTCTACAAATATACCTGGGCAACATCGGGTGCTTTGGCTAGTTATTTATTAAAAGATTCTCTGGCCAGGGACTATAGCCCCTAAAATAAAATTAAATGTTTTAAAATATAACCAAAAGCCCTACAAGAAGAAGGATGCAATGTCAACCTTTGGCTTATATTTAAAAAGCCAGCAAAGAATCTTTACAAATGAAAGATTTATTCACAAAAAATTCTCAAAAATACAAAGAATGTCTCAAAGGAACAAAAAGACACACAAAGGAGTTGAGAAACCAGTTCATCAAAAATACATTTTCAATTGTTGGACCAAGCGACACTGTTTCTAGTTAATAGAAGTGTTACGCATTTTTATTTACCAGTAAACTGTTTTGGTTGCAGAAGGGTGACATATAAAGATGCCTGTGCTTCATATGAATAATATCATTACAGCTGCCTTTTTCAGTAGGACCAAAGTAGCAAGTCAAAGAATTTAGACTTTGTGAGATGTATACCATGGAAACCAATAATTTGAAATGAATAGAAAGGGCTGAAGGAGCAATAGCTTCAATGCATTCCAAAACTAGCTTTACCCACCCTGACAACCAGAACATTTTTTAACAGTGGAACCGGTAAGGTGAATTCAATTTACTGATTTTTTTCTGAATACACCCACATTCAGCATTCATTTATTCAGCATTTGCTTTATTGTATTGTATCTAAGTATATACAATGTTAAGTAAATAAATTTTTACATTTATGAGGAGTCAAACGTCTTATCCAAGCATCTTGAATACATCTTGCCTGATGAAGGGGCCTGAGTTGCTTAGAAAACTTGCATGTTGTAATCTTTTTAGTTAGCCAATAAAAGGTGTCATTTTGCCTGACTTCTCACTACATTCATAATGGCTAACATGGTACACCACCCCAGTACTACATACATTTATGAGGACAAATTCTCTTCAGTGTGACTTATCAATGTTTTAGGGAGCTCAACATGCACAGCCCAGGGTGCAGATATTATTATGTAATTACTGACTGAAACAGCCCATTAAACAGGCTCATCTGTACATTGTACCCAATTCCAAAAATAAATCTATAAACAGAAATGTAATGATTTGAAAATCTCATAAACCCATATTTTATTTAGTTTTATTTACAATAGAACATAGAAAACATATCAATTGTTGAACGTGAGAAAACGTACCATTTTTAAAAAAGAATAAGGTCATTTTGATGGCAGCAACATGTTTAAAAAAAGTTGGAATAGGACCATGTTTACCACTGTGTAGCATTCCCCTTTTCTTTCAACAACAGTCCGTAAACATCTGGGAACTGAGGAAACCAGCTGCTGGACTACTGGGAGTTGTCCCATTCTTGTCTGATATAGAATTCTAGCTGCTCAACAGTCCTTGGCCTTCTTTGTTGTATTTTTTGTTTCAGGATGTGCCAAATGTTTTCAACTGGCGAAAGGTCTGGACTGTAGGCAGGCCAGTTCAGCAATAGGACTTTTTTTTACCATGAAGCCATGCTGTTGTAATTGATATAGTATGCAGTTTAGCATTTTCTTACTGAAAAATGCAAGTCCTTTCCTGAAAAGGAGCATATGTTGCTCTGAAACCTGTATATACCTTTTAGCATTGATGGTGCCTTTCCAGATGTGCAATACCATCAGAGATGCAGGCGTTTAAATGGTATGCTGGAATGAAACCGGATGGTCCCTCTCCTCTTTAGTCTGAAGAACACGGCATCCATGTTTTACAAAAAGAATTTCAAATTTCAACTTGCCTGACCATAGAACAGTTTTCCACTTTGTCTCAGTCCATTTCAAATGAGCTTTGACCCAGAAAAGACGGCAGAATTTCTGGATCCTGTTCACATATGGCTTCTCCCTTGAACGACAGAGCTTTAACCTGCTGTGGATGGCACGGCAAACTGTGTTCATAGACAATGACTTCTAGAAGTGTTCCTGAGCCCATGCAGCAATTTCCATGACAGAAACTTGCCTGTTGTTAATGTAGTGCCCCTAGAGCAGGGGTGGCAAACTCCAGGCCTAGAGTGCCACAGTGGCTGCAGATTTTCATTCTTACCATCTTCTTAATTAGTGACCATTTTTTAATTAACAGCAAGAATTGGCTTATCATTAAGAAAGTGATTGGAGTGAAATTGGTTGGAGTTTGAAGCCCCAGTTTAGCTGGTCAGCTGTTAGCTCGATTCACATCTCATTTCTGCTTGGCTGTCATTTAATGAAGAAAGGAATCAATTCAGAGGGCTGAACTCTTCTAACAGGGCTATTAAAGTGATGGGGAAAAAGTTAATTAGCAGTGAAAACTGGTCACTGATTAGGAAAAGGATTAGAATGAAAACATAGCAGCCAATGCGACACTCCAGGCCTGGAGTTCGCCACCCCTGCCCTAGAGGGCCTGAAGATCTCCGGCATACAATACTGATTGTCCCTTGCGCACAGAGATTTCTCCAAATTCTCTGAATCTTCTGATGATATTATGTACTGTAGATGACATGAGATTTGCAAATCACTGTATTCTGTTTTTATTTACATTTTACACAGCGTCCCAACTTTTTTGGAATAAAAATTACACTTTTATTCTTGAAGCAGAATTGAAAACACTAGCTTTAAAAATAAAATGTGTTTCAGAAATAAATCATAATTTACTGAAACATTTCTTTCAATTACCAAATCAAAAAATACCTCCTTGGCCATTACCTCTTTAAGAATAGATTGAATGTCCACTTGTATACAATCAAAGCTTCTCCATAGATCCAACAGAAATTATTTACCTTGGAGTAAAATAGATTGTGCTGGCTGCTGAAAATGTTTTCATTTAGTAGTGAGAACTTTTTGTGATTATTGACTTTTACAGAATGTCCTGTATAGACTGTACATAATAGAAATACAAATGTAAAATATTTATGTACCAGGAAGAAAAATGCAGTATTTATCAAATGTTCCTTTTAATTAGCAGTCACACACTTGGCTGACAGCCCAAACATTGTTTACTGTAAGCAAAGCAAAAAAAAAAAAAAAAAGTTGATTTAGAGAAACATTAAACATTACATTTATACAACAAAAAGTTGATTTGGAGAAACATTAAACAGTACAAAAGCAGCTGTTTCAAAACACTAAAAATACTGTACAAATCTGAGAAATATATTTATTAATTCCCATTAACCCATAATCATTTCTAAAATTGCTTTAAATTTAGAAATATACAAAAACTGCTGCAACCAAAATTTTAAAGACAAAAGTAAAATGAATTTAGTTTAAACAGAACATTATCTTTTTTTAAAACAAACTAATTATACTGTACCTTTATGTGGTTGTTCTATGGGGCTACAGGGGTTCAGTGCAATTGAAGTAGAATTTACTTTTTTTTAATTATATGAATGCACACAAACAAAGTAATTCCATAAAAAACATAGTATCTTATACATTTTTAAAGACAGAGTGCAGCAGCTAAGAATAAAGTTAGCCTTCAAAGAGTGAACAGAATTGTTAACAGTTGTCTTCATAGGTTTGGGCATAACTGGTCAAGCTGCACATTTCGCTGAATCTCTAAGAAAAAAATAAGATAAAATAACTCTGGCAGGACACAAGCCTAAACATATTTCTGCATACTTTAATGTACAATTGCTTTTTATTTGCTTAATTTACTAGACAAATAAATAAATAAAACCATGAACAACTGTATATGTGTAAATAATCAAACACATTTTAAGCTGTGGTCAAAGGCAAAATCTGAATTACCTAGAAACCTGTCAAATACAAGCTTGTGTAAATAGGTCCAATATACAAAGCAGAATGTGCATAATACTGCTAAGGACATGCAGATGGTTTAACTAAAACCTGGTTATTTGTTCACAGGTCCCTGTTACAGGTTTGTTACACAAGAAATTGGCTTCCATGGAAAAGATTATATATTATACTGTAACTACAATTTCATTGTAAAAGTCAATCCATCCATCCATTATCCAACCTGGTATATCCTAATTACAGGGTCATGGGGGTCTGCTGGAGCCAATCCCAGCCAACACAGGGTGCAAGGCAGGAAACAAACCCTGGACAGGGCACCAGCCCACAGCAGTGCAAAAATCAAGCAATAGTTAAATATGCAGAACTGTTCCAAAGAAATGACTGAAAACTTACAACCATAACCACAAAAGATACATACATCCATCTCATTCGAACCTTCATAAACTATGTTTAGAGTTGTAGAGGTTAGAAGTGTATGTTGGGAATTCTGGGCACAAATGTTTAATTCAGCACCAGTCTGCTGCAGAGCCTCATTTTAGTCATATAGGGTCAATTTAATATCATCAATTAATCTCTATCTGGTATCTTTCAGAATAACTATATGGGTGGAAATATGTAGCCACAGAAAAAACTTGCAAGTACCACACAAAGAGTGCTCAGGCCTGGAACCCAACATTCTGACAGGCGGTAAGCCTGGAGGTGGGTCAATTATGATAAGAAGTTGTGAGGCAGTGGAAGAAAGAATGGATTCAAAGAAATACCAATAGATCCTAGAAGGTAATGTTCAGGAGTCAGTCAGAAAATTGGCACCAAAAATAGGTTTAATATTAATAAGAAAATATTCAAAATCCACATTAAGTAAACCATAGTAGAGTATTTATAGGACCTGAAAATTAATGTTTTGTGATAGTATTAAAAAGAAAATAATTCAAAATGCACATTAAGTGAAACAGTAGGACCTGAAAATGAATGTCTTATGATGGCCTTCACTGTACATAGACTTGATTATTACTTGAAATTCACACAGAGAACTTAATGTTTTCAATATATAGTGAATGTGCATTAAAATGTTTAGAAATATGCCATGTCAGTTAACTCCCTAAAGAGGCTGTGCTATAACATTTTCCCCCAATTAGGAGAAGCTAAAGCTTTTGTACACAACTGCATATACATGAATCCCAGTGATTTAAATATGGCTTTCTAAATCATAACAACAAATGAGCTTAATAAATCCTTTGTGTATTATTCTCAATGAAGCCAAATTACTTGCCATTACCTAGACTCGCTCCTGACTTAGAATGGTTTACTGCATATGTTCAAGAAGAAGGGTGTGATGTTGATGTTCTTTTGGTTTTAAAAGGTCTTTTAAATGGTCTGACTTTTGGTTGTACAATTCCATATCTTCCATTCTGCAGTCACTGTTGCTCAAGGGCATAATAAGAGTCCAACTTGATGATCGGAGACTGTGGGTTACCTAGAATCCACCTGTTTAACCCACCTGGTCATGCAGACATCAACTCTCATTATTAGAATTAAACTAACGATGACAAAGAGACTGGTCACCAAAAACCCTGATGCTTCAAATAAAAGTCTGTAAAGAGTGAAAAAAAAAAATGCAAGAAAAATTAATTTAACAGTGATGTTAATCAGTTATTCAAATTTTTGTAATTCAATTATTTCTAAGATACAAAGGATAAGAAGTATCTCTAAGTGCTAAGCTAAAATAGCCAGTTGAATATGTAACTAATAATATGAATATTACAATGAAATTACAGCATAAAACGTCATTAGAAAATATGGAAAGAACCTTCTGTTTAAAATGCAGTACAAGGTAACCTTGTTCATAAATAAAACAGACTTTAATAACAGGTAAATAATGGAAAGTATTAGACATCTATCACATTCACTGAAACACTTTCTTCATTTATCTTTTCTGTAATTCCATCAAAGTAAGGCAACATTATATTTACATAATTATCCTAGGAACTTTACCTTTACCTAAAATACATATAAGTGTATTGAAGTGTAATCAATGAAGATATATTGTAATTGAATGTTGTTAATAACAGTACTTTTCCCTATGAACTTGGATCTTGAATAATATTAAACAAGCCTTAAAATGTGTGATAAGAACAATACTCTATTACATTTTCTGGATAAGGCCTCTGTAGTTGTGTTTTGGTGTGTAAAATTTTCCAGGAAAGGCACTTTAACCTCAAATGTTCTTTTATATTGGTGGACAGATTAATACTGGAAATGTCTACTTTGTTAGCCTTGATTTGCATGTACAACTCATGACATCCTCTCATTACTAATACAAGCAAGCACACAAATCAAATCATGCAAAATGGCCAAGGATGGCAACCTGAGCTTCAAAACAGAGCAAGCAAGAATATATTTACAGGGGCCAAGGGACTGGTGCCCCTAGGCAATTACCCTGAATGGGTTTCCCAAATCAAATAACACAGTAGAAGCTGGCAACCTTAATTTCCAAAATATTTTACCAGGGCCCTGCCAGATGCCTATTTCCTTTAGCAATTCCTCATTGTTATTCTTGAAAGGACTGCACAAATCAAACAGAGCAATAGAGGCTATCAACCTCTGTTTCAAAACCTTACCAGGGGTTAGACTCCACAATTCCAACAGACTGAGCACAGCTTGCACCATAACCAACATTAAAGACATACAGTATCCCAACAATGTCAGATTGCTACCTTTAAAAGAGCTAAACAAATGTTGAATCATTTAAACAAGCACACCTTGGCAAATGATATCAATAAACAAGTGATAAAATGTTCAAACTTTAATTTAATCATTATTTAGGTTTACTTGCAGAGACACCAAGTATTAAATACTAGAAGTCAAACGTAGAAGAACAATTACAACCTGAAAAATTCAAATCAAGTGTCCAAAATAGCAAATTTTGTCTCAGTATAAACAACAGAGAGACGTCTGTGTAATTTAAAGAGTTCATTCTTCTTAATTCAGTCCAGGCCATAATCAAGCAGTTTTGCTCCCCTTGAATTTTTATTTTGTATTTGGTGCTGTGCATTCTACCTTACACAGCATGTTGTTTTCAAAGTGCTTTTTAATAGCAGACACTGTGTTCTCGTATAGCACAGGACAGCAGTGCACCTGGGCACTGCATTGGAGGGAGAGGTTCGGGCAAAGAAAGGTTCTAGTACACACCCATGCTGCCCTGTCCACTAAGCAAAGAAGGAGCCAAGATAAGCTTGGAATCCTGGCAGCAGATATCTTGTTGCTTACCTATCAAGAATATCCAGAGTTTTTTGAAGATCTGCAAGAGAAGCGGATCCTTCAAAATTTCTTTAGGGCACTGGCTCCCATGAAACTCCAGCAGCATGTTTTTTTCTGGCAGCACCCAGGAGCCTCAGTGAGGCAGTTGCAGAAGCCAAAAGGGTTGAAGCTGTCTTGTGTTCGCCTGATGAACCTCAACATCCTTGCTGGGCACAAAATGAGGGGGAGACAGCATATGGGAAGGAAGCAGACAGCCTCGGCACAAATTACATCTTAATGATGCCATAGGAAAGGTCACAAGGCTTGGGTATACCCTGAGCCTTATCCACAGATAGTGTTTAACTTTAGTGGGGCAATGCATTGATGGAGACATTGTTCCATTACCCCAGCCCTTCATAAAAGAACATTTTCACAATAGACTGCCTAGGTCCTTTGAGTAGCTCTCGCCTTTGCTGCAAAATTGAATCTATCTCCTTTAAAAAAACTGCTAGACACTGGTTCCACCATCTCTTTGGTGAGTGCAGGGCTGGTACCAGAGGCAGAGAATGGAGGATGGGAAGGCTGGTAAAAGGCACTGGGTATCCTGAAGACTGTCACCAGAGAGGAAATTCAAATTATATGGCAAAAAACGAGTCACCATTGTGCATCTCCAGTTTGAATATATATTCTGGTTAGCTCCAGTTCAAGACCAGTGCATCATTGGAGCAGACTTCTTGGCAGCACACAGAGCAGTCCTGGACTTTGGAAAAAGAAAGTTGTGTCTGCATAGGAGAGAAATGCCTGTTGCTGGGATTACACCATTACACCACAACCAGAGCCTTCACATCATCAGCACTTAGATTCCTACCAGGTCCACTCTGCTTGCACATAAGCCTGTCAGCAGCATTCGCCCCCCAGCTAAGAAAAGTTAAAAGTCAGTACTACTGTTAGGCCGACCCTGACATCTGAACATCCACCTACATGGCCTCCATGCACCACTACCAGTACAGCTGTCATGGCTCTACGGCAACACAGAACAGATGAATTGAAAGAACATCAATAACAACAACTTTGCCTTCTGCTGGAGGTGCACTTGGAAATTTTTGCTGCTTGTGACGAGAACTGCAACAAAACAGATCTGGTTCAGCACCACATCAACACAGGCAGTACTGCACCAATCTGTGTATGGCCAAACCAGCTGCTGTGTGCTAAACATCAGGTAGCCGAAGAAAAATTCTGGGAAATGGCTGAGGCTGGGGTGATTAAATTGTCATCAAGCCTGTCAGTCCCAGCAATCGTCATCAAGAAAAAGGACAGAAGCTGGTGTTTTTGTGTTGACTACCAGAAGCTAAATGCTGTCACAAAGCCGGACAACTTACTCACTTTTCCAGTATAGATGATGCCTTAGACCACCCATGCGCCTCCAGCTGGTTTAGCTCTGTGGTCTTATGCAGTGGCTACTGGCAAGTTGTTTTAATGCCAGAGGCCCGAGAAAAGACTGCCTTGACCATCAGGCAAGGGTTGTGGCATTTCATTATCATGCCTTCTGGACAGTGCAATGCCCCGGCCACATTTGAATGCCTTACGGAGCAAGTGCTAGCTGGCATTTCATCAAGCCACTGAGTGGTGTATTTGGATGACATCTTGGTGCATGCACTTGACTTTGATGGAGCCACAGGCCGGGCCAACCTAAAGGAAGTGTTTGTTACCATCTGGACTGCAGAACTGAAGCTGGACCCAGCAAAGTGTCACCTGCTATGGAGAGAAACCAAGTGTTTGCGTCTTGTGGTCACCACAATGGGATAGCTACTGACCCTGAGAAAATTGCCTGTGTGAGCAATTAGCTGTGATCTATTATTGTGGAGGAGCTCTGCAGTTTCATTGATTTGGAATCTTATGGTCCATGAGAGGATTTGTGGATAAAGTAGCACCCCTTCATGCACTGACCAACCAGGGCAGTGAGTACCATTGGACACCAGAATGCAAAAATGAATTAGTATTAGCCTATCCAGATACAGGGGCACCACTCATCATGGACACAGATGCCAGTAATCAGGGCACTGGATCAGTTCTGTCCCAAATGGAAGGAGAGATAGAAAGGGTGATTGGCTACTATAGCTGCTGCCTGAACCAAACAGAGTGACATTACTATGTAACACACTGGGAACTCCTGGTACTGGTCTCCCGGTCGTGGCACTTCTGCCCATACCTTTATGAGCATCAGTTCACTTTACAGACTGACCATGCTTCGCTTACCTGGCTTCTGGATTTCTGATGGCAAGGTGGATAAAAGCTCTGCAGGAGTATGATTTTGTCATCAAGTACACAGGTGGATGTTGACACTCTAATGCTCAAGCCCTCTCACAAATACCTTGTTTCCCAGAAAACTGCAGACACTGTGCCACAGTTAATAATAATAATAATACATTTTATTTATATAGCACTTTTCAATAGCAGGCTATCCTTGCTGAATGCCATGTAATACACAAGAAACTTAAAGATCTGACCACATTGGACAGCATAGCTCAACTGAATTCCAGAATGCAGAAGAGGAAGACCCAGTATTGCCTGCAGTTTGGGGACTGATGGCAGAGGGATGGCACCTGCCATGTGCTGAAGTAATAGCCTACAGAAATACAGTGAATGCATGCTGCTCTCAATGGGAGAGTTAGGAGCACCAGGCAAGATTGCTTTGTCGAAGACAGGAATGCCTACCAAGTCCTTCAGGGGGTACAAGGACCAGGGTTGGGACACTTTGCCATTTCTAAGACACTGCGGTGGCTGAGACAACAGTTCCACTGGGCAAACTGCAGGCAGGATGTTGAACCATTTATCCACTGCTAGGATGAATGCACCTTACGCAAAGGTCCTGTCCCCTGATCACATGTACATCTCCAGCCACTACAGGTCAGTGCTCCAGTGGAGCAAATGGTTATGGACATCCTCTTCCACTTCCCAATCAAAGATGCTGTATATCATTATGTCCTTGTGGCTAAAGACTATTTTACAAAGTGACCTGAGGCATATGCGATTCCACATCAGAGCATGACAACCACTGCTAAAGGGCTCATTGAGGAGAAGTGGATCTATACAGTGACGAGGGTTGAGACTTTGAGTCCGAACTGATGAAGAAAATATGTCAGCACCACTGTATCCAGAAGACTCAAACCATTCTGCTGCACCCTCAGAGTGACAGACTTGTTGAAAAACTTAAACACTGGTCACACAGCTCTCCGTTTTAACAGCAGAGCATCAGAGAGATTGGTGCCAACATCTCTCTGCAATATTATGGGCTTAATGTTCTACTGTCCAAGACTCCAGTGTCTTTTAGTAACTGACATTACCCAAAAAAATAATGGAGAATTTAGCCTTGGTCTTGCTCTTCCATCAACCATAAGTTACTTTAACCTAATTATGAGGTACAAGTTAATAAAGTCCCAAAAAGCCTCCAGTTAATATTTTCTTACAGGTATATTTAGACTGGTTAGCTTATCTGTGCTTAAACATAACACATAATATTTCTTCGTAAAGTTTGTTGTGCATTTGCATATTTATCCCAGAGTCCTCTGTATTAGCATGTTTATTTACATCCCAGAATGTGTTTCCCCTTTAGTTGTTCAGCTGACAGTTCAAAAGAATAAAAGGTCTAATGGAACTCTATTCTAAAGTTCTCTCATACTTGATGCTGGAACTATCATCTTTCTCACTAGACCCTCACATACTTTTCATTCACCTGTATCTTCTCCCCCTTTCCCTTGGCTGTCTCTGACAATATAATGCCATTGTTGAGCTACATCAACTACTTATCAGCACTTTTTGTACTGTGCCTGCATTTAACTTTTTCTAAACACATTTAAAAGCAATGCAAGTTTTCCCTTATAAGTCCTATAGTATTGCTATAATCTTGGTCATCCAATTTATTCACTTAGAAGCTGTATATTGTCTAAAATAAAACACAAATTAAACATTATTATTTAATAAACTAAAAAAAACTTCAAATATTATATCCCATTACAAGCTGACACTTAGGCTAGAAATGGAAACAAACACCAGCTAGTAAAGGAATTCAATTCAACTCCATTTTGGCCCTGCCTGTGGACGTGTGAAAGAACATCTCAGGAAAAGTAGATCAATTGTGGAGGAACTTTTTCACAAATATAGGGATTTTTTGCTCTTTTAGCTTTTACATACATTCACATTTCTTTGCACTGCCTGGATTGTCTGTTTTATGCTGTTTTATCTTTTGGGACTGTACTGTAAAAGTCAAGCTTTTCAAAAGGTTGTGAGAAAATAAGAAAAAAAGAGAGAAAAACTTAAATAGATCACAAACATTTCTTGAAGAATACACATCCTTCCTAAAAATTATATCAGGCATGAGAAGTAAATAGGAATTATAGAAATAAAAAGGAAGGAAAAATAAAGAATTCAAAGTAGGTAACAAAGACGAAAAGGGAAAGATGGTTCTGTCGTCTTTTTAAGAAGGATGACTGAAAAATCATTAAAGGTAAAATAGGAATCTTAAAAATTCTAAATGTGAATTGCAACATACTTCAAATGATGCTTTAAATTGGAATTGATAATGAGGGATTAGAGTATAGAAAAATAACACACAAATAGCCAAACTAACTAAACTGGGCACAAAAAGAAAGGATAAAACTACTTTAACAAAGAAGTAAAAGCTTTAAAATAAACAGAAAAGGAGGAACAGGCAGAAAAAGTTATTACTAATGTAATTAAAAAAAATCTTGACATATAACAGAATACAATACTAATAAACTGCCCATTTCAGTTGTACAAATGACAGAAATACATAATTCAGTTAATTTAAATATTGACTACATATAAAGATATTTGATAACAAGATATTGAAAACTTAGAGAACAAGATGATTTTAGCCACTATAAGGCTGGGTGATAAATCGAGTTTTTAAAAAATATCGATATATTTTCATACGAGGTATAGGATGAGACAATATTGTTTGAATCGATATAGTCTATGTTGCATTAAAATTACACTCGTACAGCCCCCAGTTTGTCTTTCTCTTCTCCCTGTGTGTCTCTCACACAACTTCATCCTGCCCCACCTCTTTTCCTCTCTTAACACAACTCACAGGCAGCGACAGGATGGAGACAGATAAAGACATAAAGGAAGGTATCGAAGATGAGCTTGTTGGTAAAAAGAAAAACAATAGCTCAATTAAATGTGGATGGTTGTAGGGTCAAAGTGTCACATGAGCAGCAGAATAATGTATTCTATACAGAATGCAGAAAACAAGTTCCAACAAAAGATTTGAGCACTATTAATCTTTTCCACCATTTACAAAAGCACCATAAAGTGCAGTACAAACATTGTGTGAAAATACGTGTTGCAGCCCAGATCGTGAAGCCTTCCCCGCCTCCTGCACGAAACAAAGCACGTTACAAAACTCAAATACCCATGCTGTGCTATATGAGAGAAAAAGTGAGAACTGGGGCAACATTACTAAAACTAGAATTACCAAAGCCTACAAAAAAACCCCGTAAATCTGGCCCACCTTAAATCCCTTCACACCCCTCTGTCAGCGTCTTTTGTCTTATAAATGTGCCGACCAACACAAGCAGCCTGCTATACCATCACCCCCACCACCGCAGAAAGAACAAGAAGTTCTCTCAGTTCAAGCCTTGATGATCTTAGAGTAAAGTGCTAGAGTTTTAATAGAGTTGAAATAATAGATCGTTATTTGAAACACATGCATTTCATGTGTGTTCTGTGTCTATACCAATCTATGTAAACACATCGTTAAAACAGAAACATTTTTCATGTTTTAGTAATAAATGACAAAATGTTGACATGAACTGTATAATGTGTTAAGCCTGAAGTCCAAAGATCAAATGAATACTTTCACAAAAGGTGTAAATACGATATGACAGCTTCCGTGGTGCAGCGGTAAGAACTGCTTACTTGTTATCAAAAGGCCGTGGGGTTTGATCCTGGGTGCCGGCCAAATTTACCGTTCCAAGTAGTGAGCTGCTCTTATTATTAGTATTATGCTATAAAAACATACATTTGATTTGAGTCTGTAACAGCCCATGTATATTTATAGTACTTAGTAAAAGTTAGCGTTTTTTATTCACTTTTATTCTCTCAGTCACTATCACGATATGACAAGATCTGACGTTATTCTTTATTTGAAACAGGGAATAACTGTAGATGTAAGTGGTGCTGCTTGTGTTGGTCAACACATTTACAAGACAAAAGACGCTGACGGAGAGGTGCGAAGGGATTTAAGGTGGGCCAGATTTATGAGTTTTTTCATAGGCTTTAGTAATTCTAGTGCTAAAGCAGTGGCTTATCATATCACAGATTTTTTTTCCCTTTTCTTCCAAGGCTGAATATTTTTCCAAAAATCTAAGGTTTCTACAAAGTACACAAAGCAATAGTTTCTCACATGAATCAGCATAAAACGTTTGTTGCTGTATGCAGTGTGCTGTTGCTGTGTGCTGTTAGAGATCTGGCAGCAGCTGGGCAGCGGTGACAGTGACGTGTCAGCTGGGGATTGATCAGCTGATGACAGTACCTTGTTCCAGATCTCAATCTCCAGATCACTTGCAACAAATCATAGTCCAATAAGTCAGAATCCACTTCAAAATAAACATTCGCAAAATGTCATCCACTGAATATTTTGCTTTGTACATTCGCGTCACTCTCTCGCCTGATGTCGATGCCATTCTAGATGTTTTTTAATCTATGCTACTTACACACATGGTGGGATTCAACGTCAAGTCGAGTCTAACAGTCCTCTAAGCAAAGACGGTCTACACAAAAGAAACAGAGTTTTATCGACATTTGTAACTTTTTTTCACCCTCTGCTCGCCCTAAAAGAGTTAAGTAAAATGTTTTATAGAACCACTTACAGAGCTAAATAGGCCTATTCACCAGAAGATAATCTATTTGAAATGTTTAGTCTTAAACAGCTACCATTTATGAAATTGAAACTTTGTTACATTACGTATCAGCCCTATTTTAGTGTGCGTGTGTGTTAGACTGAGGATTGTGACATTGAATGAGAGCCCCAGCTGAGAAGAGACAGGGAAGGGGAACGTGTGCTAAGGACAGCGCGTGGCCGCACCCATCACACATGACACAATGGGTGATGCCTCGGAACCACACAACTCCATGTGGCGCTGCATGAAGGTTTTTACAGTGGGCAGAGTGCCCATTTTGCCACCAACCCCAAAGTTTTCTCTGCAAGTTGGAGAACCGCTTGCAGGGCTGGATGCAGGCTAACGACATCCCCAGGACGAAGCAATTGTGGCTAAGGGTCTTGCCCAAGTACTAAAAGTAGTATTCCAGTGGTTGCAGGATTCGAACCAGCGACCACCAGTGTATCCTTACCACCAGAGCCGCCACTCTGCTTAAGAAGAGACAGGAAACATTTTAAATTCAGAAGTCTTTGAGATTGAAAATATCTAAAAATATACATCTGTTTCACTTATTTAAACTATTTGTAGGTTACACATTACAGAACACAGTTTACACATGAAGTTAAATCTTATACACCTCTACTAAACACAGATGGATGTTAATTTGCCTTTGAGTGATCTGCCTCTTTACATAAAAATGAAAGTGATTTTAAAAGTTTTTATTTTGTGTGTTACAGGACATGGCATGGACAATGTCCACATCACCTGGGCCATTTCTCTGTTTAAGAAAGTTGTCACTTGTTTTGTTTTGTCAGTTTTTACATGTTTTGTTATTTGCACAAAGTCCTAGATGTCTGCAAAGGATTACACACAGGAGGAAGTACTTTGGTAAAGAAAGAACTTTCTACTTCAGTGGAAACCCACATTTTAAACAACATGATGGCCTTTTGTTATTTTTGCTCATTATATTTTCTGTTTACATTTTCTTAATTGCACAGATTTGAGTCTTTGGTTATGCAGGAAAAGAACATTATTATTTTATTAAAGGAGCATTGTTATTTAATACAGGTAAAATTCAGTTACAACAAATATCTTTACAACAAAATTTTCATTATTTTACAGTCCTGACAGTTTCCTCATAAAACACGAGTCTATAGAAATCTCATTGCTACAAAATACATTCAGCAGATACATTTATTACAATGAAGGGCCCAAAAGACCTTGAAATACCTGAATGAATCATCTACAGAACAGTTAATTCTGTGGTCCCAGCTGAGTTGTACACGATCCCCAAACAGAAACACTGTAAATTTTTTTTCATTCTCCAAACTTCCCTTGAACTGTTTTTTTTTTTTTGCTGTTTTTGTTTTCTGTGGTTTTCAGGGATACTTTTTGGTTATTGCTTGTCAAACGGCATACATGAAAAAACGATAACAGTTCATATTAGAAAAAAAAAATTTTGTTACTATTTGCAGCTCTCGATTGTGGCAAAAAGAAAAATGACGTTGCCAGTGGATTCGGAATTTCGCCATCAACACTGTCAACTTTCTTCAAAGACTGAGCAAAAAAAGAAGAAAAATCTAGGGTTGCAAATGTATACGAACTGCTGCATTTGAAAACGTCAAAAAAAGTAGTTTTTATGTGGTTCAGTGATGTTCGTTCAAGAAACATTCCTATTAATGCAGCACTCATTCAAGAAAATGTGACATTTCTAAACACTCTTGGGACCTCCCCCAACTGAACAACATGCCGAAGAGCGTCCCGAAGTGCAATCACCACGTCTGTGGAAGACTGTTAATCCATTGCCGGGGCAACAGCAGGCTCACAGCTTTGCAGCGGCTCTTCACTGAGGCAAACAGAAAAGTTCTTGATGTGTGATGCAAGGAACACTGTAAATGCAGGGAACAGTATTTCTTGGCCACTAACCTAGCCACATCCCTGTCTCACTGCTGTGTCTGTGTATAGGAGAGTGGCAAATCACGCTACAATAAATAACCATGCTGTTCCTGTTTCAAGCTGAATAAAGCTGGTTTTGCTAAAGTACTGAGACTCAGCCTCGTGTTTTGGGGTGCAAGACAGGGACTTATAGCACGACCACGATTTTTTAAGATTTGCTTCTGTGGTGCTTCACTACACAGCTGTGAGCGTGCCATTTCCCTGCCCCAGCAATGGACAAGCAATCTTCCATAGATGCAGCAATTACACTTCGGGACGCACTTCGGTGTGTCGCCCCATTGGGTGGTGGGGTGGGAGGGGATCCCAAAAAGAGTTCAGAAACCTCATAATACGAAGAAGAAGAAGAAAAGGATGATTTGGCTTCTGATTGATAACTGTGCTGCCCACAATATGCTTCCACATTTAGATAATGTTTGCGTTGAATTCCTCCCACTCAATTGCACGGCAGTGCTTCACCCACTGCATTCGGGCATCATTCGCACCCTGAAAGTGTATTATCGCAAGGAAATGCTGAGAAAAATTCTCATCAGCATAACTTGAAGACAAAAGGAGATGAAAATTAACATGAAATAATCTATTGAAATGATTACAAATGCCTGGATGTAAGATAAAGAAAGCACTATAGTGACAAATACAGAATCTCATTACAACAAAATATTTTTTAGGTCTCTGGTTGTAATGGAATTTTACCTGTATATGTAAAATAGTTTATTTTGAGCTATTTCTCATGTACATCTACAGTTGTATGTTAATAAAAGTGCCTGTGTGACATTTGAGACATGTGGCTTTGACTCAGAACTGTCTTTTTGTTATTACTTTATGGGAAGAAAAAAATATCAAGATATACATTGCATATTGCCATTCAGCTAAAAACTATCAAGATATGATTTTTGGTCCATATTGCCCAGCTGTAAACCACTACAATGACAAAGATGAACCCTTCAAAAATCCATATTAATTTCAGGTTGTAAAGCGACAAAACAGGACAAACACCAACAGGAATAAAAACTTTTGCAAAGCATTGTACACGGAGAGTTGAATCCCGCTTTTAAATATTATTTATTTCACAAGACTTTTATGAAAAGTATTAAATCTGCTGACTGGAAAAATGGTTGCAATAAGAATACAAATTTTCAAAAGGGAGAACTTATGGAAAAATTTCAAATATTTAATGAGAAACAAGGGAAATGTGAAAATGATTCAAAATCCCCCCCCAAAAAAACACACACATGGTATGAATAAAGGAAAGTGATACAAGCAAACAAACAAAAATTATTTTAAAAAGTGCATTTTTCGTAGTGAAGTCCATTATAAGATGATTAGAAGTACAGATATATGGCAAACATTTAAAATTTTAAAAATACAATAATCGATGTAGGATGTGATAAAAGCATGGACAAGTTTCTCAGTGTTAAAAAAGGAGAGGAAGGAGCGAGCACATGATATTTTACGGAGGTGAAAGTAAGAATGTTTCTTAATGTGATTTATATGGGCAGAATAAGAAGGGGAGGAATCAAAAATGATACCAAGATTCTTTGCAGTAAAGGCAGGTCTGATGAGATCACCGCTAAGACTGACTGGGGAGCTCATTTTATTAAATTGCACTTTAGTCCCAATTTGCAAGAGTTTAGTTTTGTTGCAATTTAATTTTAAAAAGTTCTGCTCTATCCTGGTTTTAATTTCACTGAGGCAAGCTGTGAACTGAGCTCTGATGAAATTTCACTTTTAACATTGAAATAGAGTTGAGTATCATTTGCATAAAAATGATAACCCAGCCCAAAGCTACAATTAATATGGCCAAGGAGAAACTTATAAATACAGAAAAGCAGAGGACCGAGGACAGAGCCTTGAGGAACTCCTTGTATGACTGGCGCTGTGCTGGACCTGCTGTTCCCAAGACTAACAAACTGTTGCCTATCAGTCAGATAGGACTTGAACCACTGGAGGGCAGTCCCAGAGATACCCAGCGTGTTCTCCATTCTGGACAGTAGAATGTCTGACAGTGTCAAATGCTGCACTGAGGTCTAACAGAATTAATATGCTGGTTTGTCCAGATTCTGCTGCCATAAGCAAATCATTGGTTACCTGTAGCAGAGCAGTTTCACAGGGTTCCATCAAATTATTAGATGTTAAGTAGTTGGTGACAGAAAA
Source organism: Polypterus senegalus (assembly GCF_016835505.1). NCBI lineage: Eukaryota > Metazoa > Chordata > Cladistia > Polypteriformes > Polypteridae > Polypterus > Polypterus senegalus. Next base: position 109,917,417 of record NC_053160.1, on the reverse strand, counting down.
GGTAAGTGGAAAATAGGCCGAAAATTGTTAAAATTGTCAGCATCAAGCACATACAACTTTTTTAACATTGGGGTTACAGAAGCGGTTTTAAAAGTGAGAGGCACAAAGCCAGTGTCAAGGGATGAGTTTATTATTGTTGTAATAGTCAGGATTATGGCATGAAGGCAGGATTTAAGTAGTGTGCTGGGGATCGAGTCCAGTACACAAGTATTTAGCCTCATCTTACAAAGCAGGCCATTAAAAAAAGCAGATGTGGCTGGTGAGAACTTAGAGAAGGAGCTAGATAGAGTGGGAAAACAGGGAAAGAAATAAACAGATGATGTTAGTCGAATTATTTAGATCTTTAATTTTGTTACAGAAAAAGTGGAGGAATTTCTCATAGAGTTCAGTAGAAGATGTAGTTGGGACAGATGCGGGTTGGAGTAATTTATTAACTACAGAGAACAAAACCCTTGGGTTATCATGGCCACTTTCTATTATTCTGCCATACTGTTCTTGGCAGCAGTTGGTGCTTCTCTGTAAGCTCTTTAGTGGTCAGAGAAAGCCTGAATGTGCACGGTGAGGCCAGACTTGCGTGACATTCTCTCAAGGCGTCGGCCAGCTGCTTTCATAGACCGCAATTCTGAATTTATACCAAGGAGCTAAACGTTTAAAGGAAACCTCTTTATGTTTTAAAGGAGCTGTTTAATATAATGCTGAATGAACAGCTGTGCTATGGTGGTCAACAAGACTATCTAGTGTTGATGGAATAAGTGAAGACAGTAAAAGATCAGAAATGGATCCAAAAAGGATAGAGGGACAGATTTTTAAGGTTTCTGTAAGAAATTTGTCATTTACAACCGCAACTCCATCCTCAGGGAGTTCCGCCCAGGGGACCGAGTTATGGTGCTCGTTCCTACCTCTCACTCCAAGTTGTTCGCTCACTGGCAAGGGCCTTACGAGGTTAAGGAAAGAAAAGGACTCGTCGACTATTTGGTGAAACAGCCCAATTGTCGACCGAGCGAGAGGATCTATCATGTCAACTTGTTAAAACCTTGGAAAGATAGGGAGGAGCTTCCCGGCTCCCCTAGATCGCTCTCCCTCTTCACAAGCACGACTGCCCTTAACCTCGGCGAAGAGCTAACCCCCAGGCAGCGGCAGGAGTTAACCCAAACACTCCAAGCCATACCTGAAGTAGTGAGCGAGTCACCCGGCCGGACCTCGCTAATTGCCCATGACATAGTCACGGACCCCGGTGTAATCGTCCGGGAGAGGCCCTATAGACTCCCGGAGGCAAAACGTGCGGAGGTGGAACTCGAGGTGCAACGAATGCTGGACATGGACATTATTGAGGAAAGCCATAGCCCCTGGTCCAGCCCTATCATCCTCGTGTCCAAGCCAGACGGCTCCTGGAGGTTTTGTAACGACTTTAGACGTCTGAATCAAGTCTCCAAGTTTGATGCCTACCCGATGCCCCGCATTGACGACCTCCTTGAGCGGCTGGGTACGGCTCGATACTTGACTACTCTTGACATGACGAAAGGGTATTGGCAAATTCCCTTAACGGCATCCACGAAAGAAAAAACGGCCTTTAGCACCCCTAGTGGGCACTGGCAATACAAGGTTCTCCCTTTTGGGCCGCACGGAGCCCCGGCGACTTTTCAACAGAGGGAGGCCTTGGCCATTAAGTGGGCAGTGACCCACCTCCGTTATTACCTGCTGGGTCACGAATTCACTCTGGTGACTGATCACGCTGCACTTCAGTGGATGTCCCTACATAAAGAGTCGAATTCGCAGGTCACCAAGTGGTTTCTGGATTTACAGCCGTATAAGTTCACTGTCACTTATCGGCGAGGCACCCTTCAGGCCAATGCCAATGCCCTCTCTCGCATTCACGACCTCTCGGTTCGATCCGCCCGACCTGACGGTCCTGGGCTAAGGGGGGGATCGTGTCACGCACGCGCGAGTAGGAGACTGCGGATGGATTCGAACACACCTGGGAACACATTCGCCGGCAGGGAATGGTGGGGTACTAACTTTCTCCCTCTGCTTCCTCGTAGGAAAAAGGACCTCTCTCCACCATAAGCCGGGTTTTGACCGCAGTGTGGTACTTCCGCTCTTCCTCCGCCATCTTGCCCTGACGTCATCAATCCCATCCTCCCTCACGGTCCTTCCCAGCATTCCTCCACTTCCGGATCCTCCCTAATAAAATGGCCGCCGACGCCATATTTCGGCGTCGCGCGTTATGATCTGTTTGTTTATAATTTTGACCTTTAAATCGTACCGGATTGTGTACAATATACGGGGCCAGCAAACCCCAAACCTTTATGCTGTCTCCTGTTACATCTTTTACAACAGATATAACAAAACAAGAGTGCTCTTTTTCAAGAATTTAACCAAAGTAAAAGAAATTGGGATAGGGTACGACACACATGCCCACATATACGTCTGCTTGGAAGGTGTAGAGGTAACAACTGCTGTCTCTAAGTCGAGAGATGGCTAGTTCGATGCCACTAAAACCAATGCAGAGCGAGACATTACAGACCCTTCCTGCATGCTTGAACGATAAAACCTGGATAGCAATGAATTTTCCTAAACTAAATGATAATAAAACTGAGATTGTGGTGTTCATAAGCTCATAAACCTTGAGTGTCCCTGATGTTGTTCTTGGACCACTTGACATATATCATAAAGCTTTATTTAGGAACTTAGGCATGATTTTTGGCAGCTCATTCAAACTCGACAAACAGATACAGTAATCTGAAGTCATCTGAAAACTTTTAGCTAATGGGTGGGCAATGTCAGTCCTGGAGAGCTGCAGTGGCTACAGGTTTTTGTTTCAACCCAGTTTCTTAATGAGAAGTAAATCATTGCTGATGAAGCACTTATTGCTTAAGTGAAATTTTGATGCTTCATTTTAGTGGTTTTACTTGTTATTGTTCCCCACCCTTAATTGCTTATTTCAATCTTAAACAGCTGTACTCAGTGTTTTAATGACTACTTATCAGCAATAAGACTTAAATGACAAAGCAGCCAGTAGTTTCCATCTACATCTCTGTGTGTTCATCATGCACTGTTTAATAAAAAAACTTAATAGAAAAATGTGACTGACTGAAGATTATCCGTTTTATCATTTGGATGATATCCATGGAAAGGAAAAAAAATCTATGACACAGGAACCTTACATTAAAGACTAACAAGCCATAAAATTAAACAAGATTTAAGACTGGCAAGGATTGGTTTCTAATTAAGCAACTGGGTTGGAAAAAAACTAGTAGCCACTGTGGCTCTCCAGGATCGACACTGCCCACCCCTGAGCTACAGTAAAGGCTTTTCTTGCTTTTAGTAATCTTGAAAAGGATATCCATGCTTTTATAACATCTAGTTTGGTCTAGTGCAATTCTTTGTATATAGGTCTTGACCAGGTCTTGTTACTATAACTAATACAGAACACTGCTGCTGTTTTATTGACTGGCT
>NC_053160.1:109866461-109911461 GCF_016835505.1 Polypterus senegalus | reverse complement strand
TATATGTATGTATGTGTATGTATGTATGTGTATATATGTATGTATTTATGTGTATGTATGTATGTATGTATGTATGTATATATGTGTATGTATGTGTGTGTATATGTATGTATATATATATGTTGATATGTGTATATATATACGTATAAATGTAAAATGTTTCCTTTTCTTTTTCATAACTTCTTTAACGCACTACTTCTCCTGCGAAGCGCGGGTATTTTGCTAGTATATATATATACACACACACACACATATATATACAGTCTTTGGGGTGCGAGCAACTGTTGCTGGGGGTGCCAGAATCAATGAAGGAAGAAAAATGAAAAACATTATTTGTACAAAATCTTAATTTATTTATCCATTCCTAAATAATTAAATGGGCAGGCTGTTTCGTATCAGTGCAATACGCTGTTTGTTAAAACGGATGACTCCCGTTCTTACGTGCAAGTCTGCCTGGATATTATGAACTATCGTATCTGTTCAAGTTCTATTTAAATTTTAAATAGAAGGAATTTTTATTTAGTTGACAGAATATTATTCCGGAATAAATCAACTCAAACCTTAAATAACTTATAATATTTTGCTCTCCATAAAAATATATCATTTGTAAATTATACAAGTTAGAAATAAAGTAAACGTTAAAAGAACATTCAAATTTCTTTACTCTTATGTAATTTTATATAAAAACTAAACTAAAAAGATTTTGCTCTCCATAAAAATATATCCTGTCAAAATTATACAAATTCAAATATGAACATGGTGCATAACAAAACCTTTGTTATATAAATAAACAAGTTTGTTTATGTTTGGTATGAGGTTCTGTGTTGTGGAGATTCTCAGTATGGACTGCAGGTGCTCATCAGTGAGGCGACTGGTGTGTGCTGTTTTGTTAGTCTTCATGACTGAGAAGAGCTTCTCACACAGATATGTGGTACCAAACATTCACAAGGTTCGAGCCACATGTAGACGGAGCTGGAGCATTTTTGCGGGAATGGAGTGAATAAACTGTGCGGGCCGTGCAGTATCGTACTTTGCCTTCAGTGTGCCATTATACTGCAGCTCAATCACCTCCATCTGAATCTGCACAGGTGCAGTTTCCAGATCGACAGCAAATGGGTTGCGAAACAACTCAAAATTCTTTTATTGTTCTTCAAAGTCACCAAAGCGCCGTGCGAACTCAGTGAGCAGTGCGCTCGGTTTATCAGCAAAGTGCGTATTTGGGAACACCGTAGTGCCGACTTGGTTCAACATTACTTGGCAACAGGGAAAGTGGGGCAAGTTGCGCTGGTGCATTTGTGTCTCCCATAAAAGTAGCTTCACTTGAAATCATGAACCATGATTTTGCATGGGTAAAAACGTCTGCTGAAGTGTCAGATTCTTCTTTAACTCTTCTGCTTTCTGTATCTTGTGCATTACATTCAGGTCTTTCAGGTTATCTTGATGTTTTGTCTGATAGTGCCGTCTTAGATTAAATTCTGTAATTACAGCCACATTAGCTCCACAAATGAGACACACGGGTTTACCGGCAATGACGGTAAACATATACTCATCCTCCCATCAGTTTTTAAAGGCTCTACGTTCAGAATCACCTTTTCTCTTCGGCATCGTGTGGGCTAGCTTCGCAATAACTTGCAGCATCATAAGCTAGACTTGATTAACGTGGTAAGTGTTTGGCAAGGCAGCTGAAGCGCTTCATTATGGGATCTGTAGTTTATTGTGTTACCAGCGCTTCATATCCCCGGGCCATTAATAATAATAATATATAAAATGATCTCGCGGGCCGGATATAATTACACGGCGGGCCGGATGTGGCCCGTGGGCCTCGAGTTTGACACATATGGACTAAATAGAACTTGAAAAGATATATTTTTTCAAATGTGATCGTGCAATTCAGATCGAGTTGACGCGCACTACAGTACATCGAGCCCGTGTGCTATTGTGGTTTTGCCTGCGTGCCTCAATAAGTTACCCTCCCCTCGCTCTTACTTTTTTACCGTTCATCTAATGAATACACTGAGTATGGCTTTACCAAAACAATCCTTGATTGCGAATAAAGTATCCATTATTCATAAAGCTTCAATTGGTGATCTGTCTTTCTGCGTTAACCGCATATTTTTTCATACGTCTCAGACCAAGGGGATGCAAGGCTAAAATGAATCGTAAAGCGCGTGTACATACTCAGTGCATCCCCTCTCGGGAATCGAACCTCTGACGCCGCGCTAGAGGCGAAGCCTCTACTATTGCGCCACGGCGTGTGGTTTGTCTAATTGAGCGTAGCAGTGTAATTGGGTTTTTGTTCAGCACTCTTTGATACTGTTGCTTTTTGTCTGAGCACTGCGTCAGTTCATGTGAGCTGCTGAATATGGTTTTATATGTCACTCGCTCGCTTCTAATTGTTTTGCTGCCTTCTTAATTTTATAATGTATGTTTTCTTCAGCGGTTTTTGGAGTTCTTCCTGGTTTTCTACGTACTGCGTGATTACGTGGGAGGCGTGATGATGTCACACGAAAGTTCGCCCCCCACGGCTTTCGAGCTCAACTCAATTACAGTATATGTAGAAAAATAGCTTCCTTCATGTGCAATTTTAACTTAGTTACAAAGTGATCAAAACTCTCGTTTATATTCTGCATCCTCTCATTAAGCTTGTATCCCGCATTATCCTTGGGCATGACAAACGCCAGTGGCAGCCTGTCTATGAACTTAATTTAAACTTTAGGTTTACACCTTTCTTTGTTTCAGAAGTAGCAGCACTCATGAATATGGTTGTATATGTCACTTGCTCGCTTCTTATTGTTTCGCTGCCTTCTCAATTATATAATGCATGTTTTCTTCAGCGCTTTTTGGAGGTCTTCCTGGTTTTCTACGCGCTGCGTTGACCGTCAGTTCACATGATTATGTGGGAGGCGTAATGATGTCACGAAACTACGCCCCCACGGCTTTCGAGCTCAACTCAATTACAGTATATGTAGAAAAATAGCTTCCAGTTATGACCATTACGTGTAGAATTTCGAAATGAAACCTGCCCAACTTTTTTTAAGTAAGCTGTTAGGAATGAGCCTGCCAAATTTCAGCCTTCTACCTACACGGGAAGTTGGAGAATAAGTGATGAGTGAGTGAGTGAGTCAGTAAGGGCTTTGCCTTTTATTAGTATAGATATACAGTGGTACCTCGGTATACGTCTGCTTTGGAATAAGTCCAACTTGGTATACGTCCTGTTTGGAGATAAAAAATTTTGCTTGGTATACGACCTTTGTTTGGAATACGACTCGCATGCTAACCTTGTTTACCTCTCTCGAGACAAAGCCACAACTGCCCACGCGCGTTAGTGCACCTGTTGCTAGCATTCAGTGAACAACCCGCGCTATAACTTTCTGTGAACTTTCACGTGTGTGATATAGCGGGTCCACAGCTCCTGTCAAAATCCAGCTTTAAAATAAATATTGACCGCGCTCGCAGCTTGGTGAGGGGGCGTGGTGGTTATGTGGCTGAAGGTTGTCAGGGCGATTAGTGATGTGGGCGTTTCTCACCAAAGTGCACTTGTGAAGGACCGTCGCATTCATGATCGTTCCTGGGGCTGCTTATCTTGATAAACAGAAGCGCGAGTCAGCTAGAAGGGGAGTAAAAAGAAAAAAAGGACGGGAGGTTGAGTGAGTGAGTGAGTGAGTGAGTGAGTGAGTGAGAGAGAGAGAGAGAGAGAGAGAGAGAGAGAGAGAGGGCTGCTTATCTTGATAAACAGAAGCGCGAGTTGGCTTGAAGGGGAGTAAAAAGAAAGAACGGATGGGAGAGCGAGAGAGAGAGAGAGAGCGAGTGAGAGCGCACATGGATGAAGTGTCTGAAGCAGGCAGAGCAAAGGTCAGCTGCAAGTAGGGCGACTCCCCAGTTGGGAAGCAGGCACCGGGCTTCTTCTTGTTTTTTTTTTTTTCTTAAAGAATGCTTCCTCCTCTATTTTAACTTCGTCGTTTTTAAGAAGACTTTTTTCTATTGTTTTTAACCTCCACGTTTCACTTCTGATTTTATGGATTATTTATTGGAACTTTGGAGACTGCACTTTAATTTGAACACCTTGTTTTGTTAATTTTTTTAATAAAAGCACTTTGCACTTTTTCACCATCCCCTTGCTTTGTTGTTACCGATGAGGTTAGCAACGAGGCACATTACCAACGGTGTAGGATTCAAGGGCTCCCCGGCAGCAGATGGGAGCATACAGCAAACCTGCATCGTCACAACGTGATTTTGTGTTTTTTTCATGTAACTTTGAATTGATTGTTGAAAAGTATGAAGGTGGCATGCGTATCCGGGACATGGCTGTTGCATACCGTTTGCCGAGAACGACGGTATCTACGATTGTGAAAAACAAAGATGTTATTAAAAAGTAAAGTGAGGTAAAATTTTTATTTATTTCTTCTAATTGCTTTTGTATTTATGTATTTTAGTATTAAGCAGTGTTTAAATTATTTTATACAACCCCATCAATGTATAATATGCCAACAGTAATAGGATTTTTTTTTTTTTCATGGGAACATATTAATCATTTTCCCATTATTTCTTATGGGAAAAATGTGTTTGGTATACGTCCTGTTTGGTATAAGTCAAAGGGTCTGGAACGGATTAAGGACGTATACCGAGGTTCCACTGTATATATACTTGTATATTATATAGACACCCAAAAATCTTTCTCACAAAAGGACTCAAGCCAACACCTATATGCCTGAACTGGTTTCTTTTGGAAAAACAGAGAAGGCATGTGATGGCACAGAGTGAATGGAGGAAGCCTCGGGCAAAGTGCATGGTACTGGCTGGCTCATAATGTTTTCACTGAATGCTAGCCCTGACGATTTACACAAAAGCAAGAATAACTAGTTAACTTGAGTTTTCTTTGCCTGTTCGACACGAAAATGCTGAGACACGTTCAATATTACACTGAAGATAAAAAAAAAAATGATGTAGTGTGGGACATGACTGTTGACAAACTTTTACTGGTATTTGGTATATGTATGGAATACATGAAGGATACAGCATTGATATAGAGAAGTTCAGGATTGCATATTTCAAGGAAACTATGCCACAAAACTGGTAGCAGCAGCCAATGAAGGTTTTCATTTGAGAGCAAGGAAACATGATCAGGAGAGTCTGTGGAGTGACAGACTTGCTGCTGTTATCAGGTATTTTGCACGCTTTTATGCAGAAGTACATTTTATGCTATGAGCCTGGACAGAATATAATTGCTGATGAACAATTACTTCCAAAAAAAAAGAAGATTTGGTGAAACATTCCACGCAACCAGAAGGAAAATGACTATCAGAGACTGTGGTGATGCTACTTGTTGAACCTTTCACCAGCAATGGGAGAAATGTTACTGTGAACAATTTGCCTTACATTGTTTTTACCTTGCAAATGAGCTAATTGTGGGATGGAAAAAAACAAGCCTTCCCAGTATATTGAATAAAAACAGATGAGAGCAGCTGCCTTCTGTAAAAGACTACAAGCAAAGAAAACTTTTCTCAATTGCAGAATGAAGCCAAAGACGAAAACTTAATCAAGGTATGTAGTTTGCTGCTCTGTATTTATTTTTATCTAAACAGCTCACAAAAAAAAACCAACTCTTGTGTCTATATTTGATTAGTTTTATAGGTGTGTACGGATGTGACTGACTAGAAGGCATTGCTGTACAGTGAAACAAGGTAGCCGCAAGTGGCCTATTGCTGTGTTTTACAACTTAAACTGGCTGTGACCAACACCCATATTTTATATATAGAATGTATAGGCAAGAAGAGAGGCAGAGGGCAGTTTTTTATGGAATTGTCAAAACCATTTACGTTTTAGGAGCTTCACAATAACCAGATTATGGTTTGAGCATCTGCAGCATCAAATGAGAAAGCTGCTTCTGTCAAAGCATCCCTTCAGGTCCCTCTCATTGCTAGCTGAAAAAACAAGTGTCCAGGTTGGAAAATGCAACTGTAACAAAAAGAAGGAGAACGGTTTTCCTGAAATAATAGTAGAGGGGTGAGGTCTACCTTAGAAGCGCAAAAGATCGCTAAAAGTATAATATCCACTACTACACATACATTCACATTTCTTGTGAAAAGCTGACAGGTCAAATTAACAGACACTGTTTCCCTGGAAATTGAGTGTGACCTTTCTCCAAATAGGCAATAGTAACTTGTATTTGTTACTTAAATCAGCAGCAAAAATTAGATTTCAGACTTGTCGGGTTTGTTTAACTTTCACTTCATGAAAGGGCATCAGCATTTCAACAACTGCTCATGATCAAGTATATGTACCCTTACTTATAAGGCTTGATTTGGCAGTGAAAACTGTCAATATACTGTATGAACTGCATAACTCGCATCAGTTTTATGTGTGAAAAAGAGATCATATAAGATTGCACATTGCTGACCACTTGATCTGCGAGTGAATGCAGCTCAATTGCCATGTTTTCACAAAAACTACAGACCTGGCAATATATGTAAATACAAGAAAAAAAAGTTTTCTTTGGGTGTATATACATCTGCCATTGAATAAATGTATGTGATTCAATATGTGCAATTGTGTGTGTACTGTATGTAATATAAAATCACTCCTCTCCGAAGTAGTTTACGTATGTATTAGTGCATGCTCGGATCTCCCCGAACCCCAGTCACTACATATGAAGGAGGAGGATGAAGAAATAAACACATTACCATTAGTAATTTTATTCAGCTTGAAGCACTGACTTTACATGGAAAATAAGCTGCTTGCCCAAAAGACAGCACCTGCCCCAAATTAACCCTAAAAAAATGAGACATGAGCTGCCAGCCCACTGTGAAAGAACACAAAAGATGATCGAGGAGACAGGCAGCGGTTAAGTACTGAGGCAGTGCAGAACATATAAGCAGCAAAACAAAAGTGAATACAACCATTTTTGGTGTGTGAGTCGTTCACACTGCAAAACCTAATGTACCCAGCATTATACTCAGCCCATCATGCTGCCTGCCATTTACATCATTTTGACTTAATATTACATTTTGATTAAATACTGAAGTGGTTTAATGCTGAATTGAAGAAAACCACTTGTTTCTCAGCATACCTTTGGTTCATTCTCACTCCCAGAAGCAATGCAAGATTATAGAATGCACACAATAAACAGAAAGAAAACTATATAAAGTGTTAAAATAATACATGAAGTAGAAATTAATTTTCATGTTATGTGCCCAACATACTGAAACATGTTGTTTAGCTTTTCATTAATAAATATTAAGGCAGTTTTCTGCCCCATGGCTGCACATTCCTGGAAATTTATATAAAATACATATATAAACAATACATGATATGTGCAAAGGAATGATTTATTTTAACCTTCACTCAAGCTCTATTAGGCTATCTGTGGCAATAGGGATGTGTTATAAGGATGTTGACCTGATGAGCAATTAGTGAGAACAAAATGATTCAGACGTCACTTGACACTGCCTTGCCACTTAACTACTGAAAAAAATGCATGGCACTTCTAGTCATATAATCATTCTATGTCCCAAATTAAACTCAGGACCTGATGTAAAAATAAAAATGTAATTATTCTGCTTTTGATTATAACGCATGAGGTCTGGATTGTGAAATACTGAGGGAATGCACCTTTTCTGGCACATTTGCAGCAAAATGATTTTGTTTGTTAAATTAAATAGTTACAACATACAGTATGAAATGTTTCTAGTGCTTAACAAGTTGAATCATCACTTGAGCTTTAAAGGTAATTTTTATCCCCCAAATACTTACTTGGGAGCAAAGACCTTCCAAACCATTAAATGTCTCTTCAGGATGGCTGCTGCACAAACGGATGCCAAAAGCTGAGAAAAAGAATGAATTCATTATGTTTAATGTACATGAAATACCTTGTAAAAGTACATTTTCTTCTGAATTTAAAAGATTCTGAATTTGAAAGAATCTATGCAAATGGAAAATACATATTTTTACTTCATACTCAAATGCTCATTGTAAATATTTACTGAAGGACAGTTATATCTCAGTTAAGCAATTTAGACATAGTAAATGTGGTTAAACACATTTAGAATAGCAGTGTAATAATACTTTTGGATCCTTCAAACATTTATGTCTTCAATTTTATTTTCCAGCAGCCGAAGTCATAAATATTTCTAAAAGACATGTGCCAGGCTACGCTAAATCTCCTAAGTGACAGAAATTCAAAAGCTTTTGCAACAATGACATTAAAACAGCATTTCCACATGAAGTATGGTAATGTTAAGGATCACAGAACATACTTGGCCATCATTTAAGTGCTAAAGAAGAATGTTACCACTGTTAAAAAATCTAATGTTAAACATAAAAATCTTTGTCAGACTTCAATTTACAAATGTAGAACTTGATTTACATCCAGTAATCAGACTGCAGTCCTCTACAAATAATTGCAGATACAGGGCTAAGAAACATAATTTTAGCATAGTGTGATAATTCATCCATATTACCTTCAAATGGGACAATTACTGTATCTCACAAGTTTGTACAGTTAAGAAGTTGTACAATAGTCAAATTTACTGAGGATTAATGAACATTGTAGAATTATCTAACACACAGTTAAAAAAGATTTGTCAATGGATTACATTTAGAATTTTGAATTATTTTGACAGCTCCGCCTTACGTAGTAGTGAAACAGGACAATGGAGAGGGCCCAACTCGGCTCCCTACTCCTGACATCATGCTTCCACCTTCTCTTGGCCCGCTGCCTCTGTCTCTGAATGTTCAAGCAAATTATAGAAAAAACACCCGATCTAAATCTGTTAAATAGTTCTCTTGTGAAAAGCAGACAGACATACAGACACTGGATTTTATATATATATATATATATATATATATATATATATATATATACACACACACACACAGAACCTCGGTTTACTAGTAACTTGGTTTCCGAGTGTTTTGCAAGACGAGCAAAAATTTTTAATAAATTTTGACTTGATAAACCAGCAATGTCTGGCTATATGAGTAGTATGGATACACTTTGTCTGCTGAGCGTTATGTGATCACAACTGAGCTGATGGTTCTTCTCCCTCTCTCCTTATCTCGCTTGCTCGCCCAGCACGTCTCTCTCTCTCTCTCCTTATCTTGCTTACTCGCTCGCCCAGCGCGTCTCTCTCTCTCTCTCTCTCTCCTTATCTCGCTTGCCCAGCGCTCTCTCTCTCTCTCCTTATCTATCTCGCTCACCCGCCCAGCGCGTCTCTTTCTCTGGCAATCGTCTCCTATTCTCTGTCTGAGTCTGTGTGCCTCACTCATATAGTCACATCTGTTTACTACAGCATTGTGACTGTGTGTGTGTGTGCGCTGTGAGTCTCAGTACTTTAACACCAGCTTTATTCAGCTTGAAACAGCAACAGCGCTGTTATTTATTGTACCGGGATCTTTGTAATATTCCTTGTATGACCCATTGATGACAGGCGCTAATAGCATGTCTGCGATCTTTTTGGATGCGCTTATACGGCTAACTGCTACAGCGCTGGGAGACTGAGATTGCTTTGGGACGCTCTTCCGCGTGTTGTCCCGTTGGGTGGAATCCCACATGAGTTTAGAAACTCACACCAGCCATGATTCTTTATAAAGGTAAAGTGCAGGTTAAATTGTATTATGTATTTTACTGTATATTTTGTATTAATCATTTTTATATGAATAGTTTTGGGTTGTGGAACGAATCATCTGAGTTTCCATTATTTCTTATGGGGAAATTCGCTTTGATACACGAGTGCTTTGGATTGCGAGCACGTTTCCGGAATGAATTATGCTCGCAAACCGAGGTTCCACTGTATATATATATGTGTATATATATATATATTATATATATATATATATATATTATATATATATATATATATATTATATATATATATATATACACACACACACAGTGCATCCGGAAAGTATTCACAGTGCATCACTTTTTCCACATTTTGTTATGACAACATGAAAAAAGTTTACTTAAAAATTAAAAAACTGAGAAATCACATGTATATAAGTATTCACAGCCTTTGCCATTGTGGAAGACAAATGTTTTCTTCTTTCCCTTGTACTAATTCATGTCTGAGAAGTAAGCTTTACGCAACCATGTAAAAGCATGCTTTGTTTTAGCAAACAGAAAAATATTTGTGCAAAGGACTCAAGGTCTGAGCATTCCACACATGAGTCTGCCTTATCACGTTTTCCCTTAGCTTACATCTGAACGCCATAACAAAAGGAGCCAAAAAATCAAGTTTTACAAGGGACGTTAAAAGGGCTCAATGTTTGTGTATAATAAATGTGTTGACTGTTACATCTTATAATGATATTAAATCATGCATGGGGTATAAAACTGGACCCCACCCAACAGATGGGGTTCAGAAGAGCCCTGACACTGTCATGTATATTTGATTGTCTGTTTTTCTGAAACTCTTCTCACTGTGACTCTGAAAAATAAAGCTGCTTTATAACCGCACCTGCTGTCGGGTCTGAGTTTTCGTCCACACCATGAAGCTCAAAATCGAGCTCAGGTGCATCCTGTTTCCCCTGATCATAATTGAGATGTTTCTGCAGCTTCATTGGAGTCCACCTGTGGTAAATTCAGTTGATTGGACATGATTTGGAAAGGCACACACCTGTCTATATAAGGTCCCACAGTTGACAGGTCATGTCAGAGCACAAACCAAGGATGAAGTCAAAGGAATTGTTTGTAGACCTCTGAGACAGGATTGTCTCAAGGCATAAATCTGGGGAAGGTTACAGAAAAATTTTTGCTGCTTTGAAGGTCCCAATGAGCACGGTGGCCTCCATCATCCATAAGTGGAAGAAATTCGAAACCACCAGGACTCTTCCTAGAGCTTACCGGCCATCTAAACTGAGCGATCGGGGGAGAAGGGCCTTAGTCAGGGAGGTGACCAAGAACCCGATGGTCACTCTTTCAGAGCTCCAGAGGTCCTCTGTGGAGAGAGGAGAACCTTCCAGAAGGACAACCATCTCTGCAGGAGTCCACCAATCAGGCCTGTATGGTAGAGTGGTCAGACGGAAGCCACTCCTTAGTAAAAGGCACATGGCAGCCCACCTGGAGTTTGCCACAAGGCACCTGAAGGACTCTCAGACCAATGAGAAACAAAATTCTTTGGTCTGATGAGACAAAGATTGAACTCTTTGGTGTGAATGCCGGGCATCACGTTTGGAGGAAACCAGGCACCACTCATCACCTGGCCAATACCATCCATACAGTGAAGCATGGTGGTTGCAGCATCATGCTGTGAGGATGTTTTTCAGCTGCAGGAACTGGGAGACTAGTCAGGATAAAGGGAAAGATGACTGCAGCAATGTACAGAGACATCCTGGATGAAAACCTGCTCCAGAGAGCTCTTGACCTCAGACTGGGGCGACGGTTCATCTTTCAGCAGGACAAAGACCCTAAGCACACAGCCAAGATATCAAAGGAGTGGCTTCAGGACAACTCTGTGAATGTCCTTGAGTGGCCCAGACTTGAATCCGATTGAACATCTCTGGAGAGATCTTAAAATGGCTGTGCACCGATGCTTCCCATCAAACCTGATGGAGCTTGAGAGGTGCTGCAAAGTGGAATGGGCGAAACTGGCTAAGGAAAGGTGTGCCAAGCTTGTGGCATCATATTCAAAAAGACTTGAGGCTGTAATTGCTGCCAAATATGCATCGACAAAATATTGAGCAAAGGCTGTGAATACTTATGTACATGTGATTTCTCAGTTTTTTTTTTTATCTTTTATAAATTTGCAAAAACCTCAATTAAACTCTTTTCATGTTGTCATTATGGGGTGTTGTGTGTAGAATTCTGAGGAAAAAAATGAACTTAATCCATTTTAGAATAAGGCTGTAACATAACAAAATGTGGAAAAAGTGATGCGCTGTGAATACTTTCTGAATGCACTGTATATATATATATACAGTGGGTACGGAAAGTATTCAGACCCCCTTCAATTCTTCACTCTTTGTTATATTGCAGCCATTTGCTAAAATCATTTAAATTATTTTTTTTCCTCATTAATGTACACACAGCACCCCATATTGACAGACAAAAAAAGAATTTTAGAAATTATTGCACATTTATTAAAAAAGAAAAACTGAAATATCACATGGTCCTAAGTATTCAGACCCTTTGCTCAGTATTTAGTAGAAGCACCCTTTTGAGCTAATACAGCCATGAGTCTTCTTGGGAAAGATGCAACAAGTTTTTCACACCTGGATTTGGTGATCTTCTGCCATTCCTCCTTGCAGATCCTCTCCAGTTCTGTCAGGTTGGATGGTAAACGTTGGTGGACAGCCATTTTTAGGTCTCTCCAAAGATGCTCAATTGGGTTAAAGTCAGGGCTCTGGCTGGGCCATTCAAGAACAGTCACAGAGTTGTTGTGAAGCCACTCCTTCGTTATTTTAGCTGTGTGCTTAGGGTCATTGTCTTGTTGGAAGGTAAACCTTCGGCCAAGTCTGAGGTCCTTAGCACTCTGGAGAAGGTTTTTGTCCAGGATATCCCTGTACTTGGCCGCATTCATCTTTCCCTCGATCGCAACCAGTCGTCCTGTCCCTGCAGCTGAAAAACACCCCCACAGCATGATGCTGCCACCGCCATGCTTCACTGTGGGGACTGTATTGGACAAGTGATGAGCAGTGCCTGGTTGTCTCCACACACTGAGGAGAGGCAAGACACATGACAGCCCGCATGGAGTTTACTAAAAGACACCTGAAGGACTCTTAGATGGTGAGAAATAAGATTATCTGGTCTGATGAGACCAAGATAGAACTTTCTGGCCTTAATTCTAAGCGGTATGTATTTTTATGGTCCCGACAGTTTCCCCATATGACACGAGTCTATAGAAATCTTGTAGTATGAAATACACTCAGCAGATACTTTCATTAAAACAAAGTGCCCAAAAGACCTTGAAATACCTGAATGAGTCATCCACAGAGCAGTTAGTTCTGTGGTCGCAGCTCAGTAGTGCACAATGATCCTCAAACAGAAAGTTCTTCAAACTTTTCTCATAGTTTTTTTTTCGGTGGTTTTCGCGAAACATTTTGCTTATTGCTCGTCATGATTTGAAAGACATCCAATGGAATTTAAATCATTGTCAACCTCCATATGGAAAGGGCAGACACGAAAAAATAATAACAGTTCATATTAGAGAAAAAAAACTTAAAATTTTTGCAGCTCTCGATTGAGGCAAAAAGAAAAAAAGATGTTGCCAGTGAATTTGGAATTTCGCCATCAGCACTGTCAACTTTCTTCAAAGACCGAGCAAAAAAAAGGAAGAAAAATCTCAGATTGCAAACTTATGCAAACTGCTGCATTTGAAGACGTTGAAAAAGCAGTTTTCATGTGGTTCAGTGATGTTCTTTCAAGAAACATTCCTATTAATGCGGCATTCATTCAAGAAAATGTAAGGTTTCTAAACTCTCTTGGGATAGCCCCTAACTGGACAATGCGCTGAAGAGCGTCCTGAAGTGCAATCACCGCGTTTGTGGAAGAAGATTTATCCATTGCCGGGACAACAGCAGGCTCACAGCTCTACTGCAGCTCTTCACCGAGGCAAACATAAAAGATCTTGATGGGTGATGCAAGAAACACTATAAATGTGTAAATGTAGGGAACAGTATTACTTGGCTATTAACCTGGCCACAACCCTGCCTGACTGCTGTGTCTGTGTATAGGAGAGTGGCAGATCACACTACAATAAATAACCGTGCTATTCCTGTTTCAAGCTGAATAAAAGCTGGTTTTGCTAAAGTATTGAGACAAAGTCTTGTTATAGCATGACCATGATCTTTTAGGATTTGCTTCTGTCGCACTTCACTGCAGTGCTGTTAGCCTGCTGTTTCCCTGCCCCAGCAACAGACAAACAATCTTTGCTCTGTGCTTCGGGTCGTTATCATGTTAAAAGGTGAACATTCTGCCCATTTTCAGGCTTAAAAAGAATATCCAAATAATAAAAAATACTCGCAGTAAGGAGACCTGGGTTCGCTTACCAGGTCCTCCCTGCATGGAGTTTGCGTGTTCTCCCCGTGTCTGCGTGGGTTTCCTCCGGGTGCTCCAGTTTCCTCCCACAGTCCAAAGAAATGCAGGTTAGGTGCACTGGTGGTCCTAAATTGTCCCTAGTGGGTGTGTGTGTGTCCTGCGGTGGGCTGGCACCCTGCCTGGGGTTTGTTTCCTTCCTTGCACCCTGTGCTGGCTGGGATTGGTTCCAGCACACCCCCATGACCCTGTAGTTAGGATATAGCAGGTTGGGTAATTGATTGATGTATGGATAATGATTGACTGACTTTATGACTAACACCTTCAGAACCTCACCTTATTAATCCATTACCACCTTACAACCTCTCCCTCCACCACCAGCCTATATATATATATATATATATATATATTGTGGACATGATCCGGATACAGACAGGCGGACATGTTGTAATCACCACCACACGTTTTATTTTCAATATTTACAATCAATTATTATGTCACTAAGACTCAGTTCAGTGCACAAACACCCCCCAATAACTCAGTCCTGGCCACATTCCTCTCTTCGGGCCGCCTCCACATCTCCTCTGTGCTCCGTCCTGCCTCCTCCCGACTCCAGCGCTGAATGAATGGAGACGGCCCCTTTAATGCAGTCCCCGGATGAGCACCAGGTGTTCCTCCCGGCAGCTCTCCGGGTGTCTCCCAAAGTCTCCCCCCCAGCACTTCCTGGTGTGGCGGAAGTGCTGGGGCAACAGGTCCCCAAGGAATTGGGGCGCCTCCTGGCGGTGACCACGGGCCCCTACAGGGTAGGGCTTCCATGCCCTCAACCCGTGGCCCCCAGGAAGGCGGCCCCCACGCGATCCAGGGTGGGCTTTGACCCTCTTCCGGTCCCTCACGGCGTCCCGGCCGGGTCGTTGCTCCTGGCATCCCTGACAATAAAAAAATATATATATATATATCCCCTCCTTGAACCATCACCTTATCATGGTGGAGGGGTTTGTGTGTCCCAATGATCCTAGGAGCTCTGTTGTCCGGGGCTTTATGCCCCTGGTAGGGCCACCCAAGGCAAACTGGTCCTAGGTGAGGGATGAAACAAAGAGCGGTTCAACAAGCCTCCAATGATGAATCAAAACTTTGGACGCCGTTTTCCCTTGCCCGGACGTGGGTCACCGGGGCCCCCCGCTGGAGCCAGGCCTGGAGGTGGGGCTCGATGGCGAGCGCCTGGTGGCCGGGCCTGCACCAATGGGGCTCGGCCAGGTACAGCCCGAAGAGGTAATGTGGGTCCCCCTACACATGGGCTCACCACCTATGGGAGGGGCCAAGGAGGTCGGGTGCAGTGTGAGTTGGGTGGTGGCTGAAGGCGGGGACATTGGCGGTTTGATCCTCGGCTACAGAAACTGGCTCTTGGGACGTGGAATGTCACCTCTCTGAAGGGGAAGGAGACTGTGCTAATTCCGGCTAGACATAGTCGGACTCACCTCGATGCACAGCTTGGACTCTGGAACCAATCTCATTGAGAGGGGCTGGACTCTCTACCACTCTGGAGTTGCCCCTGGTGAGAGGCGCCGAGCGGGTGTGGGCATACTTATTGTCCCCCAACTTGGAGCCTGTTCATTGGGGTTTACCTCGGTGGACAAGAGGGTAGCCTCCCTCCGCCTTGGGGTAGGGGGATGGGCCCTAACTGTTGTTTGTGCATATGCGCCAAACAGCAGTTTGGAGTATCCACCCTTTCTGGAGTGCCTGGAGTGGGTGCTAGAGGGCATACCTTCTGGGGACTCCCTCATTCTGCTGGGAGACTTCAATGCTCACGTGGGCAATGACAGTGAGACCTGGAAGGGCATGATTGGGAGGAATGGCCACCCCCGATCTGAACCAGAGCGGTGTTTTGTTATTGGACTTCTGTGCTCGTCACGGATTGTCCATAACGAACACCATGTTCAAGCATAGGGGTGTTCATATGTGCACTTGAAAACCAGGACACCCTAGGCCTCAGTTCGATGATCGACTTTGTGGTCGTGTCGTCGGACCTGCGACCACATGTCTTGGACACTCGGGTGAAGAGAGGGGTGGAGCTGTCAACTGATCACCACCTGGTGTTGAGTAGGTTCCGATAGTGGGGGAGGATGCCGGTCAGGCCTGGTAGGCCCAAACGTGTTGTGAGGGTCTGCTGGGAACATCTGGCAGAGTCCCCTGTCAGAAGTATCTTCAACTCCCACCTCCGGCAGAACTTCGACCACATACCGAGGGACGTGGGGTACATTGAGTCCAAATGGGCCATGTTCCGTGCCTCTATTGTTGAGGCGGCTGACTGGAGCTGTGGCGGTAAGGCGGTCGGTGCCTGTCGTGTCGGCAATCCCCAAACCCGTTGGTGGACACCGGTGGTGAGGGATGCCGTCAAGCTGAAGGAGGAGTCCTACAGGACCTTTTTCTCCTGTGGACTCTGGAGGCAGCTGATAGGTACCGCAGGCCAAGCGCAATGTGGCTTTGGTGATTGCTGAGGCAAAAACTTGGGCGTGGGAGGAGTTTGGGGAGGCCACGGAGAACGACTTTCAGACGGCTTCGAGGAGATTCTGGTCCACCATCCGGCGTCTTAGGAGGGGGAGCAGTGCAGTGTCAACACTGTATATGGTGGGGATGGTGCACTGCTGACCTCGATTCGGGACGTTGTGGGTTGGTGCGGGGAGTACTCTGAAGACCTCCTCAATCTCACTAACATGCCTTCCAATGAGGAAGCAGAACCTGGGGACTCGGGGGTGGGCTCCCCCATCTCTGGGACTGAGGTCACCGAGGTGGTCAAAAAACTCCTTGGTGGCAGGGCCTCGGGGGTGGATGAGATACGCCCAGAGTTCCTCAAGGCTCTGGATGTTGTAGGACCGTCTTGGTTGACATGCCTCTCCAACATCGCATGTACATCAGGGACAGTGTCTCTGGATTGGCAGACTGGGGTGGTGGTCCCCCTCTTTAAGAAAGGGGACCAGAGGGTGTGTTCCAACTACAGAGGGATCACACTCCTCAGCCTCCCTGTAAAAGTCTATTTGGGGGTCCTAGAGATGAGGGTCCATCAGATAGTCGAACCTCGGATTCAGGAGGAACAGTGTGGTTTTCGTCCTGGTCGTGGAACAGTGGACCAGCTCTACACCCATGGGAGTTTGCCCAACCAGTCTACATGTGTTTTGTGGACTTGGAAAAGGCGTTCCACTGTGTCCCTCGGGGAATCCTGTGGGGGGTACTCCGAGAGTATGGGGTACCGAACCCCCTGGTGTCAGAGCTTGGTCCACATTGCCGGCAGTAAGTCGAACCAATTTCCAGTGAGAGCTTGACTTCGCCAGGGCTGCCCTTTGTCACCGATTCGGGTCATAACTTTTATGGACAGAATTTCTAGGCGCAGCCAGGGCGTTGAGGGGGTCCGGTTTGATGGATTCAGGATTGGGTCACTGCTTTTTGCAGATGATGTTGTCCTGTTTGCTTCATCAGGCCGTGATCTTCAGCTCTCTCTTGATTAGTTCGCAGCTGAGTGTGAAGCGGCTGGGATGGGAATCAACACCTCCAAATCCGAGACCATGGTCCTCAGGCAAAAAAGGGTGGAATGCCCTCTCAGGGTTGAAAGTGAGATCCTGCCTCAAGTGGAGGAGTTCAAGTATCTTGGGATCTTGGGATCACGAGTGAGGGAAGAATGGAGCGCGAGATTGACAGGCGGATTAGTGCGGCATCCACAGTGATGCAGGCTCTGCATTGGTCTGTTGTGGTAAAAAAAGAAGCAGAGCCGCAAGGCAAAGTTCTTAATTTACCCGTCAATCTATTTTTCTACATTCACCTATGGTCATGAGCTATGGGTAGTGACCGAAAGAATGAGATCGTGAATACAAGCGGCTGAAATGAGTTTCCTCCGCAGGGTGTGTGGGCTTTCCCTTAAAGATAGGGGGAGAAGCTCGGTCATCTGGGAGGGACTCAGAGCAGAGCCACTGCTCCTACGCATCGAGAGGAGTCAAGATGAGGTGGCTTGGGCATCTAATTAGGATGCCTCCTGGATGTCTCCCTGGTGAGGTGTTCCGGGCACGTCTAACCGGGAGGAGGCCCCGGCGAAGACCCAAATGCTGGAGGGACTATGTCACTCGGCTGGCCTAGGAACACCTTGGGATTCTCCAGGAAGAGCTAGAAGAAGTAGCCGGGGAGAGGGAAGTTTGGGCATCTCTGCTCAAGCTGCTGCCCCTGTGACGCGATCTCGGATAAGCGGAAGAGAATGGATGGATGGATGTATATATATATATATATATATGTATATATATATATATATATATATATATATATATATATATATATATATATATATACATATACAGTAATCCTCCTCGATCGCGGGTTGCTCCAGACCTCCCCGCGATAGGTGAAAATCCACAAGTAGAAACCATATGTTTGTATGGTTATTTTTATATATTTTAAGCCCTTATAAACTCTCCCACCCTGTTAACATTATTAGAGCCCTCTAGACATGAAATAACACCCTTTAGCCAAACGTTTAAACTGTGCTCCATGACAAGACAGAGATGACAGTTCTTTCTCATAATTAAAAGAATGCAAACATATCTTATCTTCAAAAGAGCGCTGTCAGGAGCAGAGAATGTCAGAGAGAGACAGCGAGATAAGAAAAGCAAACAATCAAAAATCAATACGTATTTTTAAGTATACAGAAGCACCGCGATAAAGCGGCATTTTGTAGAGGAGCCTCCGTGTCCTCTGTGCAAACAGCCCCTCCGGCCAGACAGAGAGAGTGAGAAAGATAGAGAGAAGCAAACAAGCCACGCTGAAGCATATCTTATATCATTGAGGAGTTTTAGTAAATATGTAATACATGCTCTGATTGGGTAGCTTCTAAGCCATCCGCCAATAGCGCCCCTTGTATGAAATCAACTGGGCAATCAAACTGAGGAAGCATGTAACCTAAATTAAAAGACCCATTGTCCGCAGAAAGTGGCTAACCAGCTTAAAAATCCATGATATATATTTAGATGTGCTTATATTTAAAATCCGCGATAAAGTGAAGCCGCGAAAGTCGAAGCACGATATAGCGAGGGATTACTGTATATATATATATATATATATATATATATATATATATATATATATATATATATATATTGTGGAGCCGACCGACACAGACAGGCGGACATGTTGTTATCAAACCACCACACGCTTATTTACAATATTATTTACAATAATATGGTCACTAAGACCCAGTCCAAAGTAGTGCACAAACCCCAAAACACTCAGTCCTGGCCACAAATGCCTTCTTCGGGTCGCTCCACTCTCTTCTGCCTTGTCCTCCTTCTACCCACTCTAGCCTCAATGAAGGAGATGGCCCCTTTTATACAGTCCCCGGATGAGCCCCAGGTGTTCCCGGCATTCCTCTTCTGGCCACGCCCCAGAGTGGCGGAAGTGCCGGCTGTCCTCCCGCAGCCTCCGGTGCCGCCCCATTTTCCACCCAGCACTTCCTGGTGTGGAGGAAGTGCTGGGGTAACAGGTCCCCAAGGCATTGGGGCGCCTCCTGGTGTTGATCACGGGCCCCTATAGGGTGGAGCTTTCATGCCCTGTACCCATGGCCCCCAAAGCAACCAGGAAGGCGACCCCCACGTGATCCAGGGTGGGCACAGACCCACATCCGTCCTCATGGCGATATATATATATATATATATATATATATATATAAACACACACATACATACATACATACATACATACATACATACAAACAAATACATTAATACCTAACGTATTAATTCTTAAATTGCCATAGTATATGAGACACAGGTATGTCAAAGTACAAATTAAACGATGGAATAAAGTGTTGATTTTGAATGCACTGCTAAAGACTGATTTAATTAAAAGAATAAGCATCCCTTAAATGGGCATTAAAACTTGTGTTAAAACTCCGAAAAATACTATACTAAATTGTTCATCGCCATCAATGATTGAAAATTATACTCTACACAAGTGCAGTGTTTGTGAACGACAGCTGCTTTTCGGACGGCTGGGGCTCATGCCCAGTTGGTACACCTGGAGGATGGAAGTACCGTGAGTGGAGCAGTATCTCCCCTGGAACATGCCATTCTGGTGGGTGATGGGGAAACGGGAACAGAGCTTGGAAGCTCAAACCTGTGGGGGCCCGTGGCTACTGCCAGGGGGCGCCTGGACATTTGCTAAGCACTGGACTGCAGCACTTTAGCCACACCAGGAAGTGCTGCAGGAAGTTCATCAGGGAGCAACTGGAGCCCTCCATTCTGAGAGCCACAGTCGGGTGGCAGAGGACAGAGCTTGCGAGAGAGGAGTGGAGGTGGCAGAAGCAAAAAGAGAAGAGAAAGAAAGTAAAGGACTGAGTATCTGTGAGCATTATTGTTGTTGGTTTGTGCACTGTGTCTGCTGTTAAGGACTGTGCATTACGATGTGCAGGGGAAGAGAAAATAAAAGCGTGTGTTTGGACTCTGCTATCTGCCTGTAGACGGGCTGAATGTTCACAATATGCACACACACACACATATATATATATATACACAATCTTAAAGTATATATACATATATAAATATACATATATAAATAAATTATATATATATATAAATAAATTATATATATATCCATCCATCCATTTTCTAACCCGCTGAATCCGAACACAGGGTCACGGGGGTCTGCTGGAGCCAATCCCAGCCAACACAGGGCACAAGGCAGGAACCAATCCTGGGCAGGGTGCCAACCCACCGCAGGACACACACAAACACACACTAGGGCCAATTTAGAATCGCCAATCCACCTAACCTGCATGTCTTTGGATTTAAGGAGGAAACTGGAGCGTCCGGAGGAAACCCATGCAGACACGGGGAGAACATGCAAACTCCACTCAGGGAGGACCCGGGAAGCGAACCCAGGTCTCCTAACTGCGAGGCAGCAGCGCTACCACTGCACCACCGTGCCGCCCCCTATATATATAAATAAATAAATATATATATATAAATAAATAAATATATATATATATTTACAGTCCCGATCAAAAGTTTAAGACCACTTGAAAAATGACAAAAAATCATATTTTGCATGGTTGCATCTTAACAAGGTTCCAAGTAGAGCTTCAACATGCAACAAGAAGAAATGGGAGTGAGACTAAACATTTTTTGAGCATTCAATTAACTGAAAATAATGATTAAACTGAAACAGGCTGTTTTACAGCTGATCAAGATTTTAGGACCACATGCCTTTTAAAGGCCAAATCTGTGCAAAGATGTGGATTCATTGTCATTTTCTTTCAGGTAGTCACACGTTCTGATGGCAAAGGCAAAAAAACTCTCCCTTTTTGAACGTGGTTGGGTTGTTGAACTGCATAAGCAGGGTCTCTCACAGCGCGCCATCGCTGCTGAGGTGGGACGCAGTAAAACAGTCATTTGGAATTTCTTAAATGATCCTGTTATGGAACAAAAAAGTCAAGTGGAAGACCCAAAAAAATTTCACCAGCACTGAGCCGGAGGATCCAATTGGCTGTCCGTCAAGACACTGGACGATCCTCGACCCAAATTAAGGCCATTACTGGTGCTGACTGCCCCATAACCATCAGATGGCATCTGAGACTGAAGGGCTTCAAAAACAAAACATGTCTTCAAAGACCTCGTCTCCTTGAACGCCACAGAACTGCTCGTTTGGACTCTGCAAGAGAGCACCAAACATGGGACATTCAAAGGTGGAAGGAAGTTTTATTCTCTGATGAGAAAAAATGTAACCTTGATGGTCCTGATGGTTTCCAACGTTACTGGCATGACAAGCAGATCCCACCTGAGATGTTTTTTACGCGCCACAGTGGAGAGGGCGCCATAATGGTCTGGGGTGCTTTTTCCTTCAGTGGAACAATGGAGCTTCAGGAAGAGCAGGGGAGTCAAAGGGCTGCTGGCTATGTCCAGATGTTGCAGAGAGCATTCCTCATGACTGAGGGCACTCGTCTGTGTGGTAACGACTGGGGTTTTCAACAGGACAACGCTACAGTACACAATGCCCGCAGGACAAGGGACTTCTTCCAGGAGAATAACATCACTCTTTTGGCCCATCCTGCTTGTTCCCCTGATCTAAATCCAATTGAGAACCTTTGGGGATGGATGGCAAAGGGAAGTTTACAAAAATGGACAACAGTTCCAGACAGTATATGCCCTTCGTGCGGCCGTCTTCACCACTTGGAGAAATGTTCCCACTCACCTCATGGAAAGGCTTGCATCAAGCATGCCGCAACGAATTTTTGAAGTGATCAACAATAACGGTGGAGCTACTCAGTACTGAGTTCATGTTTGAAAGTTTGATTTCTGTTTTGTGGGGGTTTACGGGTTTTTTTAGAGGTGTGGTCCTAAACTTTTGTTGATCAGCTGTAAAACAGCCTGTTTCAGTTTAATCGTTTACATTAAATTGCTTACTCAAAAAATGTTTTGTCTCACTCCCATTTCTTCTTGTTGCATGTTGAAGCTCTACTTGGAACCTTGTTAAGATCCAATCATGCAAAATATGATTTTTTGCCATTTTTCAAGTGGTCTTAAACTTTTGATAGGGACTGTGTGTATATATATATATATATATATATATATATATATATATATACAGGTATATATATATATATATATATATATATATATATATATATACTAATAAAAGGCAAAACGCCCTCACTCACTCACTCACTCACACTGACTCACTCATCACTAATTCTCCAAGTTCCCGTGTAGATAGAAATTTGGCAGGCTTATTCCTTACAGCTTAGTTACAAAAGTTAAGCAGGTTTCATTTTGAAATTCTACACGTAACGGTCATAATGGTCGATAATAGTCGACAACATCCGCCATGTTGAACTTTCTTATTTACAGCCCCATCTTCACGAAATTTGGTAGGCGGCTTCCCTGCACTAACCGAAACCGATGTACATACTTATTTCGGTGGTATAACGCCACTGTCGGTCGCCATATTGAACTTTCCAACGTCACTAATTCTCCAACTTCTCGTGTAGGTAGAAGGCTGAAATTTGGTATGCTCATTCCTTACAGCTTACTTACAAAAGGTAAGCACGTTTCATTTCGAAATTCTACACGTAACGGTCATAATGGTCGATAATAGCCAAAAACATCCGCCATGTTGAAGTTTCTTATTTATGGCCCCATCTTCACGAAATTTGGAAGGCGGCTTCCCTGCGCTAACCAAAACCAATGTAATGCATTTATTTCGTGGTATGATTTCACTGTCGGCCGCCATATTGAACTTTTCAACGGTCTTTGTTACTTATGGGCCCATCTTCAAGAAATTTGATACACGGGTTCCCAGCGCTAACTGAATCCTACTTACGTACATATATATGTCCATAGCCTGCAGCTCAGTCACCGTGTGAAGCGGCGTTGGGTCCCCATCCCAACGCCTCCCACGTTGTTGGCTGCCTGCCTATATAAGGCCGTCCATCACTCCGGTCTCTACATTCCCTTCCTTGCTTTGCCACGGGATCCACGTCTCCCTGCTGATAACTACAGCCTTTTTATTTAATCCACGGCTTCTCTGGTGTTTTATTGTTCATTTATTACGATTATAGTTATTGTGTGGGTATTTTAGACTTACTTTACATTGTTCAGGTACCCATTTCCTTTATCATTCCAACCGTACCCCCATTAACATGTCTATCGAGGTGATCACCATCGATCAAAGAACTGTCACTTACCGAGTGGTTTCCATGCCCGGAGATGGCACCTACCTTTTCCATTCTCTTTGTTACATATTGCACGGCCATATCGGGCTCACTCTTGATATCTGGAGGAACATTGTGTCTTATGTATTGAATGACTGGGACAGGTTCAAGGTGTGGACTGATGATGGTTATGGAGATAATTATACTACACAGGAGCACTAGAAGAGTGAAATGCTTAAGCCCTTCACCTATGATTCTGCATGTGAGTTGATGGCTGCCGCTGAATTGTTCGGTTGTCGCTTTCAAGTGTACCAAAATGGCCAAATATTTTACACCTTTCGACAACCGCCAATGCCTCTTAAACATCTTAGATTCACAGGTGACAATTTAAGTAGTGGACACTTTGATGTTTATGAATGTTTAAACTCTCAAAAGCTGGATGTGATGTTATCGATGAAACCGGTTGTATGCATACAACGCTTGACAGTTGCCGAATGTCACTGCAACAGAAGTTCTGCAAATACTATCGTAATTGAAGCAAACCATGAAACTCAAACCGATTATGACAGCAGCAATCCAAGCTGTGAGATTTGAAACAAGATTACTTTTCACATGGCCAACTGTACGTTGCATGCTCAAGAGTAAGCTCAGCGCACAGCTTGGTCATATTACAACTGGTGGGACAGGTGACAGCGTGGTATACAAAGAGATCCTTAACAAATAATTATTGATATATTTTCCCTCAGTTTAAAAAGGTTTAATTTAGTTTTAATAAAAATTTTATAGTACTGATACGCTGGTATTTTGCTATATATATATATATATATATACTAGTAGAATACCAGGCTCAAGAGCTGAGAAGTAGTGTGTTAAAGAAGTTATGAAAAGAAAAGCAAACATTTTAAAAATAACGTAAGATGATTGTTAATGTAATTGTTTTGTCATTGATATGAGTGTTGTAGTCATATCTATCTATTTATATTATATATATATATATATATATATATATATATATATATATATATATATATATATAAAAATACCTGCATTGGCAGCGGAGAAGTAAAAAGAAAAGGAAACATTTTAATAATAACGTAACATGATTGACAATGTAATTGGTTTGTCATTGTCATGAGTGTTGCTGGCATATATATATATATATATATATATACACACACATCTATACACATATATATATATATACACATCTATACACATATATATATATACAGTTATATATATATACATATACACACATACATATATATACATATACATATATACACATACTGTATATATATACACACACAAATATATACATACTGTATATACAACATATACATATCTACATATATACTGTATATACACATATATATACAAATCTACATATATATATCTACATATATATATATATATATTAGGTGGGACTCGATTAAAAAATTAATCCAATTAATTAGAGGCTGTGTAAGAATTAATCTTGATTAATCGTATGTAATCGCACACGTAAATTTGCCCCAAATCGCAAATGTTTTTTTTTAATTTAAAACGGTTTTAGTGGGCTTACAGAATCAAATAATAGACATGGACATGAATATTGTAAACTGAAGCTGTTTTCATTTCTGAAAAAAAAGCTTTTAAACTGCATTTGAATTCAAAACAGAAACAAAAATATCATCCCTGGTTAAAATTGGGCAGACTTAAAAATAAAGTGGTAGTTTAAGTACTTTAAGTACATTTTCAGAATAGTATTGTCTTTAAATAATAATAACCAAAATTTCAACATAAAGTGCAGTTTTCTTCTTAAAAAATAAGTCAGAAACATAAAAGGTAATTTGACCAGCTTACTCTTTAAACTCTGAGTAACATTAGCCAAAATTATTTTGTACATTAGGCTAAAACAGTGTGATCATTGAACATTTTGTAATTAGATGTATTTAGAATTACTAACGGTCACGGAAGTCCAATGATCCCCAGTAAGAGCCACAAAGTCCGCTTTCTGTAATGCATCTAATTTTGCTTGCTTTTCAGTGTGCACAAAACCATGCTTTTATCAAGGCTTCGCGGGTAGTCGAAATGATCAGTCGTAGGAACGCGCTTTATTCCGACTCTAACATTTTTGTAGCTGTGATGTGTGCATCAGTGTAATGGATGTACCAGGAAATCATGCATTGACAAAAGTTCCCGCTTGTTTGGAATTGAAAGTGTGATTAAATGCGTTATTTTTAACGCGTTATGGAGTACATGCATCAAGCTTCTCAGCTGTGCTTGTGCTAAGAAAGGGAAAATTTTAAAAATAACGTAACATGATTCTGCTAACCTAATATTTTTCATACGTCCCAAACCAAGGAGATGCTAAGGTAAAATGAATCAGGTAGCGCTGACATAGTCAGTACACCCCTCTCGGAATCGAACCTCAATGTCGGCATTAGAGGCTTAAGACTCTACAATTAGCCACAGCGTGTGGCTTGTCTATGCTAAAGTATGTATTGTAGATCGGGGTATATATATACATTTATATATATATACCCGTGTACCGCAGTGGAGAAGTAGAAGTTATGAAAAGAAAAGGGAACATTTTAAAAATAACGTAACATGATTGTCAATATACAGTAATTGTTTTGTGAGTGTTATTGAATGTTGCTGTCATCAAGGATTTGATTATCATTATTTCTTTCAATCAGGCTCGTATTTGTAGGATGTGTTCAAGTTACATTCCGTGTTTGTCAATCGTTGTAAAGATAAGAGGTTTCATTCATCGATTAGTTCCTTACTGCATCAATAAACAGCTCGCCTTCCTTTTATCTGTGATGTGACAAACTGCATGCACGGGTTTTTTTACACTGTCTTCCTTTAGCAGGACATTCACTTTTTCCACCGTGTGCTTTGTTTCCGCAGTAGCTGCACTTATGAATATGATTGTATGTATAAGACGCTTCCTATTTTTTTGCTGCCTTCTCAATTGTGTAATTCGGTTTTTGTTCAGCACTCTTTGGAACTGTTGCTTTTGTCTGCGCATTGCGCCAGTTCACGGAGCAGCTTGGTGTTCTTGCATCGAAGGTTCCCAGCTGTACTGGTGCCATCTCGTGTAATGTCAGCTAAGACCCGCACTTAAAAGTTTCTCTCGCAGTTTCAATGAGTTTGTGCCAAACACCACCCTGACCATCTCATCTTCCTCTGCATAAGCACAGTCCTTCACCCGTGAACATTTACCAGCAGTGTTTGTATTGGATTGCCGCTGATGGACGACCTTATATGGGCAGGCACTAAATTACAAACGCTAGTGGCAGCCTGTCTATGAACTTAATTTAATATAAACTTACGGTTCACGCCGTGCTTTGTTTCCGCAGTAGCTGTACTTATGAATATGCTTGTATGCATCATTTGCTTCATAATGTTTTTCTGCCTTCTCAATTGTGAAATGGCGCTTTGTGCTCATCGCTGTTTGGAGTTCTTCCTTGTTCTCTACGTACTTAGGTAGGAGGCGTGATGATGTCACACTAAACTCCGCCCACGCCATCTCCAACTCAAGACTCCATTACATTATATGGGGAAAAATAGCTTCCAGTTATGACCCTTATGCGTAGAATTTCAAATGAAACCTGCCCAACTTTTGTAAGTAAGCTGTAAGGAATAAGCCTGCCAAATTTCAGCCTTCTACCTACACGGGAAGTTGGAGAATTAGTGATGAGTCAGTGAGTGAGTGAGTGAGTGAGTCAGTGAGTGAGTGAGTGAGTGAGTGAGTGAGGGCTTTGCCTTTTATTAGTATAGATATATATATATATATATATATATATATATATATATATATATATATATATATGTATATATATATATATATATATATATATATATATATATATATATATATATATATATATATATATATACACACACACACACAGTATGTGTGTATATGTATATATGTTTATATATGTGTGTGTATGTATGTATGTGTGTATATGTGTAGATATTTCCTTTTCATTACTTTTAACAAACTACTTCTCATGCTGGTATTTTGCTAGTATATATATATATATATATATATATATATATATATATATATATATATATATATATATATATATATATATATATATATATCTATACTAATAAAAGGCAAAGCCCTCACTCACTCACTCACTGACTCATCACTAATTCTCCAACTTCCCGTGTGGGTGGAAGGCTGAAATTTGGCAGGTTCATTCCTTACAGCTTCCTTACAAAAGTTGGGCAGGTTTTATATCGAAATTCTACGCGTAATGGTCATAACTGGAAGCTGTTTTTCCATTTACTGTAATGGAGATGAGCTTGAACGCCGGGGCGGAGTTTCGTGTGACATCATCACGCCTTCACGTAATCACGCAGTACATAGAAAACCAGGAAGACCTCCAAAAAGCACTGAAGAAAACATGCATTATATAATTTAGAAGGCAGCGAAACAATAAGAAGCGAGCGAGTGACATATACAACCATATTTATCAGTTCTGCTACTTGAAACAAAGCACATGTAAACCTACACTTTAAATTAAGTTCATTGACAGGCTACGCTGGCGCTTGTAATTTAGTGCCTGCCCATATAAGGTCAGTCCGTCAGCGTAATCCAATAGCAAACTTCCACTAAATATTCACGGGTTAAGGACTGTGCTTATGCAGAGGAAGATGAGATGGTCAGGGTGGTGTTTGGTACAAACTCAGCGAAACTGCGAGAGAAAGTTTTGTGCCAGGACTAAGGTAACATTAAATACAGCCATGGACATAGCACGAGATGGCACCAGCACAGCTGGGAAACTTCAATGCATGTACACCGAGCGGCTCACGTGAACTGACGCAGTGCACGGATAAAAAGTAACAGTTCCAAAGAGCTGAACAAAACCAATTACACAATTGAAAAGGCAGCAAAAAATATGAAGCGTCTGATACATACAAGCATATTCCTAAATCCAGCTACTGCGGAAACAAAGCACACGGTGGAAAAAGTTAATGTCCCGCTAAAGGAAGACAGTGTAAAAAAAAACCCGTGCATGCAGTGTGTCGGGTCTCAGATAAAGAAGAAGACGAGCTGTTTATTGATGCAGTAAGAAACGAATCGATGAATGAAACTTGTCATCTTTACAACGATTGACAAACACGGAATGTAACTTGAACACAACACATCCTACAAATATGAACCTGATTGAAAGAAATAATGATAATCAAATCCTTGATGACAGCAACACTCAGTAACACTCACAAAATAAATACTGTATATTGACAGTCATGTTACGTTATTTTTAAAATGTTCCCTTTTCTTTTTCATTGCTTCTTTAACACACTACTTTTCCGCTGCGAAGCATGGGTATTTTGCTAGTATATATATATATATACTCCTGTAGCCACAATAAATGCCTTTATTTTTAGAGAAACCAGGGATAATAATGAATAATGCATACTTTATTCGCGATCAATGATTGTTTTGGTAAAGCCATACTCAGTGTATTCATTAGATGAACGGTAAAAAAGTAAGAGCGAGGGGAGGGTAACTTATTGAGGCACACAGGCAAAACCACAATAGCACATGGGCTCGATGTACTGTAGTGC
The DNA here is from genome assembly GCF_016835505.1 of Polypterus senegalus. NCBI lineage: Eukaryota > Metazoa > Chordata > Cladistia > Polypteriformes > Polypteridae > Polypterus > Polypterus senegalus. Next base: position 109,882,236 of record NC_053160.1, on the reverse strand, counting down.
GCGCTCAACTCGATCTGAATTGCGCTGATCACATTCGAAAAAATATTTCTTTTCAAGTTCTATTTAGTCCATATGTGTCAAACTCAAGGCCCACGGGCCACATCCGGCACGGCGTGTAATTATATCCGGCGCGTGAGATCATTTTATATACTTTATTATTGTTAATAATGGCCCGGGGATATGAAGCGCTGGTAAAACAATAAACTACAGATCCCATAATGCAGCGCTTCAGCTGCCTTGCCGAACACTTACCGCGTTAATCAAGTCTAGCTTATGATGCTGCAAGTTATTGGCGGCTAGCCCACACGATGCTCAAGAGAAAAGGTGATTCTGAACATAGAGCCTTTAAAAACCGATGGGAGGCTGAGTATATGTTTACTGACATTGCCGGTAAACCCGTGTGTCTCATTTGTGGAGCTAATGTGACTGTAATTACAGAATTTAATCTAAGACGGCACTATGAGACAAAACATCAAGATAACCTGAAAGACCTGAATGCAATGCACAAGATACAGAAAGTAGAAGAGTTAAAGAAGAATCTGACACTTCAGCAGACGTTTTTACCCGTGAAAAATCACAAAGTGATTTCAAGTGAAGCTACTTTTATGGGAGACACAAATGCACCAGTGCAACTTGCCCCACTTTCCCTGTTGCCAAGTAATGCTGAACCAAGTCGGCACAATGGTGTTCCCAAATACGCACTTTACTGATAAACTGAGCGCACTGCGCATTGAGTTCGCACGGCGCTTTGGTGACTTTGAAGAACAAAAAAAGAATTTTGAGTTGTTTCGCAACCCATTTGCCGTCGAAGTGGAAACTGCACCTGTGCAGATGCAGATGGATGTGATTGAGCTGCAGTGTAATGGCACACTGAAGGCAAAGTATGATACTGCACAGCCCGCACAGTTTATTCACTCCATTCCCACAGAAATGCTCCAGCTCCATCTACATGCGGCTCAAACTTTCTGTATGTTTGGTACCACATATCTGTGTGAGAAGCTCTTCTCATGAAGACTAACAAAACAGCACACAGGAGTCGCCTCACTGATGAGCATCTGCAGTACATCCTGAGAATCTCCACAACACAGAACCTCACACCAAACATAAACAAACTTGTGGCCAAAAAAGATGCCACGCGTCCAGCTCTGATGAAATGACATATGAGCAAAGACAACTGAATGATTTGATTTGTTATTGCTGAAAAGAACAAATTTTATTTATTTTTCCAGGTTTTGTTATGCACCATGTTCATATTTGAATTTGTATAATTTTGACAGGATATATTTTTATGGAGAGCAAAATCTTTTGGTATATTTAAAATGTAACTTTATTTTTTATATAAAATTACATAAGAGTAAAGAAATTTGAATGTTTGTTCTTTTAACGTTTACTTTATTTCTAACTTGTATAGTTTAGACAGGATATATTTTTATGGAGAGCAAAATATTATAAGTTATTTAAGGTTTGAGTTGATTTATTCCGGAATAATATTCTGTCGACTAAATAAAAATTCCTTCTATTAAAAATTTAAATAGAACGTGAACAGAAACGATAGTTCATAATATCCACGCTGACTTGCACGTAAGAGCGGGAGTCATCCGTTTTAACAAGCAGCGTATTGCACTGATACGAAATAGCCTGCCCATTTAATTATTTAGGAATGGAGAAATAAATAAAGATTTTGTACAAATAATGTTTTTCATTTTTCTTCCTTCATGGATTTTGGCACCCCCAGCAAGAGTTGCTCGCACCCCAAAGACTGTATATATGTGTGTGTGTATATATATATATATATGTGTGTGTATATGTATATATGTAGATATGTATGTATATATATGTTTATATGTGTGTGTATGTGTGTGTGTATATGTATATATGTAGATATGTATGTATATATATGTTTATATGTGTGTATATGTATATATGTTTACTAGCAGAATACCCGTGCTTGGCAGCGGAGAAGTAGTGTGTTAAAGAAGGAAAGAGAAAGAAAAGGAAACATTTGGAAAATAACGTAACATGATTGTCAATGTAATTGTTTTGTCACTGTTATGAGTGTCACTGTGATATATATATATAGCAAAATACCCACGCTTCGCAGTGATGTCATGTGTTAAAGAAGTTATGAAAAAGAAAAGGAAACATTTTAAAAATAATGTAACAAGATTGTCAAAGTAATTGTTTTGTGTATTTGGCGGCAGCGTCACAAAGTTGTTTTCAGTAGCTGCATCAGAAAATGTACCACGACGTCTGACACGCCTCCTTTTTACTGTTTTCTCACAGCTTGGATTGCTGCTGTCATACACACACACACACACACACACACACACACACACACACATACATACATATATATATTTATACATATATATACACATGCATATCTTCATATCTACATATCTATATACATATCTACATATACACACATATACACACACATATATATATATATATACACACACATATATATATATATAATGTAGATAAGGGTGTGTGTGTGTATATATATATATATATATAATGTAGATAGGGGTGTGTGTGTGTGTCTTTATATATATATATATATATATATATATATATATATATACTGTATATATATACACATAAATATACTTGTGTGTATGTTTGTATGTGTCTATATGTGTGTGTATAGCTTTGGTCACTGAGTGCAAGGGAAAAATAATAAAATATAGTCTATAAGTTATTAAACAGTAAAACATTAATGTTTTAAGAAGTACTGGTACATTGAGCACTACTGGAGTGGTTGCGGGTAAACTACATTTTAAAGACTGTGTAACACAACAGATAAGTAACTAACAGCAGCTAAAATATATATGGATCATCTCTCGGTAGTAGATCCCTTTTGAAAGGCGCTACACGACGGCTGTGGTATAGAAATTACATTTTCTATGTGAACGTTCAAATTTGTGCCTCTGGTAATGTGCCTTACCGGCATTTAAAGAAAATTAGTTTTGTGTCCTCTGCAGTGTTAAGAGAGAAAGGCTTTGGTTTGGGATAAAAGGAAAAAAGGTGTAAAGAAAGGAAAGTTGCCTTTTTCTTTTACTGTATATAGTATAGAGAGATGTGTTCGCTGACGTTATGATCGCCTTTTGGGGACAGTAGCGGTGGGTCTTGTGTAGACTGGTGAGCCGCCCCAGCCATTAATCGGCTGTGATGGCACTGTCAGTCCTCCACTCGTGTGCGTGTCTTCATAATCCGAGGTGAGAACCTCATAATCGTATACGTGCAAAAGAAAGTGTGAATCGCCTTAATATTATTTTGCCGTGGTGTAGAAAAGGGGTCTTGTGTTTGCACTTGTCTCGGCTATAGCGCAAGGTGAGGATGAAAAAAATTAAAAGTGCTCACACTTTGACTTAAGGCAGAAGCGCAGTCAGCGTCTCAAAGGCCGGCACAGCTATGCACGCAGTGCTGGCTGCTCGACTTTTGCAGGGCAGGAGACCACAGTTTTGCAGACACGCTCATGATATCAAAAGTCTCAGCCTTTTGGAAGTCATTTATATATTATATGATATATATATATATATATATCAAAATACCCACGCCTCGCAGCGGAGAAGTAGTGTGTTAAAGAAGCAATTAAAAAGAAAAGGAAACATTTTAATAATAACGTAACATGATTGACATTGTCATGAGTGTTGCTGTCATATATATGCCTGCCTAAATAAGTCACCCTCGCTTTGCTCTTACTTTATTTATCGTTCATTTAATCTTGGCTAATGGCAGAAAAATTATAAAATGGAAGGAGGATGGCTTTACCAAAACAATTATTGATGGCGAATCGATTATTCATAAAGCTTGAATTGGTGATATGTTTTCTGTATTAACCTCATATTTTTTCATACTTCGTCTCAAACTAAGGTGGTGCGAGGGTAAAATGAATCGGGATGCGCTGATCAATGTTATCGGTGTACCAGGAAATCATGCATTGAGAAAAGCTCCCCTTTGCTTGTAATGCAAAGTGTGATTAAATGCATTATTTTTTAACACGTTATGGAGCACATGCATCAAGCTTCTCAGCTGTGCTTGTGCTAAGAAAAGGAAAGATTTTAAAAATAATGTAACACGATTGTCAATGTAACCTTTTGTAAGTAGTGCCTGGAGGATTCAGTGTGGAGAAACTCTAGAGACAGCGTGTGTATTAACTGATTAACTGTGTAGGGGGCTTTGAAGCCCAGCCCTGTAGGGACCCGTGGCCACCGCCAGGCGGCACCCCAGTGCCTATTTATCCCGGGAGTCGGCACTTCCGCCACACCAGGAAGTGCCGGGGAAGACGACCGGGGAGACATGGATGGCTTCCGGGTGCGCAGCCGGCACTTCCGCCACACAGGGGTGTGGCCAACGTTAAGTGCCGGGAAGCAGCTGGAGCCCATCCGGTTCCCATAAAAGGGGCCGCCTCCCTCCAGTCATTGGTGGAAGTCGGGAGGCAGTAGGACGAAGCTCGAGAGAGGACAGGAGGAGGCCAGAGCGAAGGCACAGAGACTGTGGGCCCTGGACTTGGGGAAGTCGGTGCAAGAGGCACTGGGGTTGTGAGTGCACGTGACTTTCGTGGAATTGTATATATCTTTACTAATAAAAGGCAAAGCACGCACGCACGCACGCACTCACTCACGCACTCACGTACTCACTCACTCTCCAACTTCCCGTGTGGGTGGAAGGCTGAAATTTGGCAGGTTCATTCCTTACAGCTTCCTTACAAAAGTTGGGCAGGTTTTATATCGAAATTCTACGCCAGAATGGTCATAACTGGAAGCTGTTTTTCCATTTACTGTAATGGAGATGAGCTTGAACGCCGCAACGGAGTTTCGTGTGACATCATCACGCTGCCCACGTAATCACGCAGTACATAGAAAACCAGGAAGACCTCCAAAAAGCGCTGAAGAAAACATGCATTATATAATTGAGAAGGCAGCGAAACAATAAGAAGCGAAGCGAGTGACATATACAACCATGTTCATGAGTTCTGCTACTGAAACAAAGCACGCGATGTAAACCTACACTTTAAATTAAGTTCATAGACAGGTTACTGGCGTTTGTAATTTAGTGCCTGCCCATATAAGGCCATCCGTCAGCGGCAATCCAATAGCAAACTCCCACTAAATATTCACAGGTGAAGGACTGTGTTTATGGAGAGGAAGATGAGATGGTCAGGGTGGTGTTTGACACAAACTCAGCGAAACTGCGAGAGAAACTTTTAAGTGCCAGGACTAAGGTAACATTAAATACAGCCACGGACATAGCACGAGATGGCACCAGCACAGCTGGGAACCTTCGATGCATGTACACCGAGCGGCTCACGTGAACTGACGCTTCTTTAACACACTACTTCTCCGCTGCGAAGCGCGGGTATTTTGCTAGTTATAAATAAACGGTGTGTTGGGTGCAAAAATGTTGTCCGTCTGTCTGTGCCAGGGCCAGCGTTCACAGTGGCGTAGCCGGCAGGATGCTCGGCCTGGGACAAGGCGGGGACCTGTAATCAAACAATCATTGTCTGTGAACGGCCCGGCACCAATCTCGTGCCAAGACGAGACCTGATTGGGCCAGAGGGAGTGGCCCACAGGAGGCAGGCGTTCGAGTGTAGCTGATAGACAGGTAAGCTCACTGACGTCTGTCTCTCTGTTTCCACCAGCGGCTCGGCGTGAGTCGGGGGAATCCCCACCCGGCGAGTCGCCGTTTGCAGAATTGCTGAGTGCTCTCGCCGCTCAGTTAGAGCAGCTGACGGGGAAGGCGGTCGCATCGAGAGAGAAGCCGCCTGAGACGGAGGATTGGCGCGGCGCTGAAACCGGAGGCCGGCAGAGCACGACGGGGGTGGTGAGTATTACCGTCCCCGTAGCATGTGGGGTTCGCCGAACATGGCTGTGACCGTTTACGGGACGATCAGTACCAAGTAGGCAACTTCCCGACAGCGGACGCGACGGTACAGGCGGCTAGCGAAGCGAGGAGGTCGAACACGCAGAGGCTGGTAGGATCAGGGCTGCTGAGTGCCCTGGGTCCTAGCGCCCTGCGCTCCAAGCCCGCAGCTGTCTCCTGTCGCTCTGCCTGGTCGCAGACGGGGCTGGATTTGAGCTTTTGCTGTGCTCAGACCCAGACCGTCAGGGCGTCCAAGAGAAGAAGGAGGAACCGAAGGGTGAATGCCGGTTCCTCCAATATGAGGGGACGCGGCACTGGGTGCGCGCGTCCAGAGAAGGGCCGTCCTCTGCGCGCGCAGAGGAAATCCCCTGGGCGGCTGGGTGAGCTGCCTGCGAGAGCGGTTCCGCAGACAACGTGCGGACGGACATGGAACCTGCGGCAGAGGACTTCGGCCGGCAAGTTAGGGGCTGTCGGAAGGGGGCAGGAGCACTGTCGGTACGGAGACCGGCAGGACGCGCGGGGTGAGTGACCTGGCAGTGCTTCTGGCCCTCTGTTTCTTCTTTCCACAGGCCCGAAGCCCCAACGAGCGCTGAGGCCGACGTCGTCAGGGACCTGCCCTCCTGAACGGGGCGCGGGAGAGCTCCACGCCGGGAGACCAATGGTGGCCCAGCTGGGGGGGACGGCGGGGGCGAGAGCAGCGCAGACCAGCGGGGCACGTTTAAGTCGGAGGGGGTGCCGAAGACGGATGTCCCAGGGTGCCGTGTTGGACCATGGGGACATAGTAGGACCCCCCCGGGGACGTGCTGTCCCTTTCGGGTTGTGCCGCTCGACCCACGCGGTCCTCGCTTAGCGGTGGGGCACTGTGGTCCCCGGCCGGACGCCCAGGAGGAGGAGAGGAGGGCTTGTGCCTCCTCCAGACCGCGAGGGGGCGTCCGTCCTGGTTATATTGGGGGCCTCAGGTAAGGGGCTTGGAAGCCCAGCTCTGTAGGGACCCGTGGCCACCGCCAGGCGGCGCCCCGATGCCGGATCATCCCGTGTGGTCCTCGGCCGGGGCTGGAGCCCGGCCGGGACGCCTTGGAGGACCAGAGGAGTGCGCGTGCCTCCTCCAGACCGAGAAGGGGCGTCCGTCCTGGTTATGCAGGAGGCCTCGGGTAGAGGGCTTTGTAGCCCAGCCCTGTAGAGACCCAGGCGGCGCCCCAGTGCCTATTTATCCCCTGGTGTGGCGGAAGTGCCAGGGGGAAGACGACCGGGGAGACACAGACGGCTTCCGGGTGCGCAGCCGGCACTTCCGCCACACAGGGGTGTGGCCAACGTTAAGTACCGGGAAGCAGCTGGAGCCCATCCGGGTTCCCATAAAAGGGGCCGCCTCCCTCCAGTCATTGGTAGAAGTCAGGAGGCAGTAGGACGGAGCTCGAGAGAGGACAGGAGGCAACCAGAGCGAAGGCACAGAGACTGTGGGCCCTGGACTTGGGGAATTCGGTGCAAGAGGCACTGGGGTTGTGAGTGCACGTGACTTTTGTGGAATTGTATATATTGTAAATAAACAGTGTGTTGGGTGCAAAAATGTTGTCCGTCTGTCTGTCTGTGCCGGGGCCAGCGTTCACAATGTATATATGTAGATATGTATGTATATATATATATATATATATATATATATACCTGTATATGTATGTATATATGTGTGTGTGTATATATATATATATATATGTGTATATGTATGGATATATATATATATATATATATATATATATATATATATATATGTTTATATGTGTGTGTGTGTATATATATATATATATATATATATATATATATGACAGCAACACTCATCACTCACAACAGTGACAAAACAATTAAACTGACAATCATATTACGTTATTTTCAAAATGTTTCCTTTTCATTATTTTTTAACACTATTTCTCCATGCAGCTGGTATTTTGCTAGTATATATATATATCTATATATATATATATATATATATATATATATATATATATATATATATAGATATATATATACTAGCAAAATACCCGCGCATCGCAGTGGAGAAGTAGTGTGTTAAAGAAGTAATGAAAAAGAAAAGGAAACATCTTGAAAATAAGGTACCTGAACAATGTAAAGTAAGTGTAAAATACCTACACAATAACTATAATCGTATTAAATGAATAAGAAAACAGCGGATAAGCCGTGGATTAAATAAAAAGGCTGCAGTTATCAGCAGGGAGACGTGAATCCCGTGGCGAAGCAAGGAAGGGAATGAAGAGAGTGGAGCGACGGACAGCCTTACATAGGCAGGCAGCCAACAACGTGGGAGGCGTTGGGATGGGGGACCCAATGCTGCCTCACACGGTGACTGAGCTGCAGGCTATGGACGTATATATGTACGTAAGTAGGATTCAGTTAGTGTTGGGAACCCGCGTACCAAATTTCTTGAAGATGGGCCCATAAGTAACAAAGACCGTTGAAAAGTTCAATATGGCGGCCGACAGTGGCATCATACCACCGAAATAAGTACCAAATTTCAGCCTTCAACCTACACGGGAATTTGGAGAATTAGTGACGTTGGAAAGTTCAATATGGCAGCTGACAGTGGCGTCATACCACCGAAATAAGTACATACATTGGTTTCGGTTAGCGCAGGTAAGTCGCCTACCAAATTTCGTGAAGATGGGGCCATAAATAAGAAAGTTCAACATGGTGGACGTTGTTGACCGTTATGATCATTACGCGTAGAATTTTGAAATGAAACCTGCTTATCTTTTGTAAGTAAGCTGTAAGGAACGAGACTGAAAAATTTCAGCCTTCAACCTACACGGGAGGTTGGAGAATTAGTGACGTTTGGAAAATATAATATGGCGGCCGACAATGGTGTCATACCAATCAAATAAGTACGCATATCGGTTTTGGTTAGCGAGGGAAGCCACCTACCAAATTTCGTGAAAGATGGGGTCAGCCTTTACCTACACGGAAGTTGGAAAATTAGTGACGCTTGGGAAGTTCAATATGGCGGCCGACAGTGGCGTCATACCATCGAAATAAGTACATACATCGGTTTCAGTTAGCACAGGGAAGCTGCCTACCAAATTTCGTGAAGAGGGGGCCATAAATAAGAAAGTTCTACATGGCGGACGTTGTCAACCGTTATCGAACGTTATGACCGTTACGTGTAGAATTTCAAAATGTACCCTGCTTACCTTTTGTAAGTAAGCTGTAAGGAATAAGCATGCCAAATTTCAGCCTTATACCTACACGGGAAGTTGGAGAATTAGTGATGAGTCAGTGAGTGAGTGAGTGAGTGAGGGCTTTGCCTTTTATTAGTATACTAGCAAAATACCCGCTGCGAAGTAGTGTGTTAAAGAAGTAATGAAAAAGAAAAGGAAACATTTTGAAAATGACATAATAAGATTGTCAATGTAATTGTTTTGTGACTGATGAGTGTTGCTGTCATATATATATATATATATACTAGCAAAATACCAGCTCAGCATGAGAAGTAGTGTGTTAAAGAAGCAATGAAAAGAAAACATTTTGAAAATAACGTAACCTGATTGTCAATGTAATTGTTTTGTCACTGTTGTGAGAGATGAGTGTTGTTGTCATATATATATATATATATATTTACACACACACACACACATAAACATATATATATATATATATACACATACATACATACACACACACATATATAAACATATATATACATATACATACATATCTACATATATACACACACAGCTATTTCAGATCAGTGCAATACGCTGTTTGTTAAAACGGTTGACTCGCTCTTACGTGCAATAACAAATCAAATCATTCAGTTGTCTTTGCTCATATATCATTTTAGAGCTGGACGCCTGGCATCTTTTTTTGGCCACAAGTTCGTTTCTGTTTGGTGTGAGGTTCTGTGTTGTGGAGATTCTCAGGATGGATTGCAGGTGCTCATCAGTGAGGCGACTCCTGTGTGCTGTTTTGTTAGTCTTTATCACTGAGAAGAGCTTCTCACACAGATATGTGCTACCAAACATGCACAAGGTTCGAGCCGCATGTAGACGGACTTTTTGTTCTTCAAAGTCACCAAAGCACCGCAAACTCAGTGCGCAATAACTCTAGTAAGCGGTAAGTGTTGGCAAGGCAGCTGAAGCGCTGCATTATGGGATCTGTAGTTTATTGTGTTACCAGCGCTTCATATACCCGGCTTTAATAACAATAATACAGTATATAAAATGATCTCAAGGGCGGATATAATTACACGCCGGCCGGATGTGGCCCGCGCCCTTGAGTTTGACACATATGGACTAAATAGAACTTGAAAAGATATATTTTTTCAAATGTGATCGCTAATTCAGATAGAGTTGACGCAAGACTACAGCCTGCATGCCTCAATGAGTCATCCTCCCTCGCTCTTACTTTTTACCGCTCATCTAATGAATACACTGAGTATGGCTTTACCAAAACAATCATTGATGGCTAATAAAGTATCCATTATTCGAGTATGTAGAGCGGGATATATATATATACTTATATATATACCCGCAGTATCGCAGCGGAGAAGTAGTGTGTTAAAAAAGCTAGAAAAAGAAAAGGGAACATTTTAAAAATAACGTAACATGACTGTCAATATACAGTATTTGTTTTGTGAGTGTTACTGAGTGTTGCTGTCATCAAGGATTTGATTATCATTATTTCTTTCAATCAGGTTCGTATTTGTAGGATGTGTTGTGTTCAAGTTACATTCCGTGTTTGTCAATCGCTGTAAAGATGACAGGTTTCATTCATCGATTCGCTTCTTACTGCATCAATAAACAGCTCGCCTTCTTCTTTATCTGAGACCTGACACACTGCATGCACGGGTTTTTTACACTGTCTTCCTTTAGCGGACATTGACTTTTTCCACCGTGGTGCTTTGTTTCCACAGTAGCTGCATTTATGAATATGCTTATCAGACGCTTCATATTTTTGCTGCCTTTTCAATTGTGTAATTCGGTTTTGTTCAGCTTTTGGAACTGTTGCTTTTATCTGTGCACCGCGCCAGTTCACGTGAGCCACTCGGTGTACTTGCATCGAAGGTTCCCAGCTGTGCTGGTGCCATCTCGCTATGTCCATAGCTTTATTTAATGTTACCTTAGTCCTGGCACTTAAAACTTTCTCTCGCAGTTTCGCTGAGTTTGTGTCAAACACCACCCTGACCATCTCATCTTCCTCTCCATAAGCACAGTCCTTCACCCGTGAATATTTACCCGTGGCAGTTTGCTATTGATTGCCGCTGACGGACGGCCTTATATGGGCAGGCACTAAATTACAAACGCCAGCGGCAGCCTGTCTATGAACTTAATTTAAAGTGTAGGTTTACATCGTGCTTTGTTTCCGAAGTAGCAGAACTCATGAATATGGTTGTATATGTCACTCGCTCGCTTCTTATTGTTTCGCTGCCTTCTCAATTATATAATGCATGTTTTCTTGAGCACTTTTTTGAGGTCTTCCTGGTTTTCTATGTACTGCGTGATTACGTGGGAGGCGTGATGATGTCACACGAAACTCCGCCCCCACGGCGTTGAAGCTCATCTCCATTACAGTAAATGGAGAAAAACTGCTTCCAGTTATGACCATTACGCGTAGAATTTCGATATAAAACCTGCCCAACTTTTGTAAGGAAGCTGTAAGGAATGAATCTGCCAAATTTCAGCCTTCCACCCACACGGGAAGTTGGAGAATTAGTGATGAGTCAGTGAGTGAGTGAGTGAGTGAGTGAGGGCTTTGCATACATACATATATATATATATATATATCTTGTCACGCTTGGGTCACAGATTTGCACAGAGACGTAGAAACAAGAAGGATTTTTATTCAAATACTGCAAACACATGAGCTTAAACGTGGTCCATGACAAGTCAGAGATGACAGTTCCGCTAGGAGCAGAGAAAGATGAAAGCAAATAATCAATTCCAAAACTGACAGGCGCTCCGCAATGCTTATAAGTCGGCGGAGTACCGCGTGAGGCTTGTATTACGCGTATAGTGCAAGGATAAGGAGCAATGTGAGGGTAGTCAGTGTTTCAGGGTTTGTGGTTTTCCCAGGGCGCTGTATCTATTTGGGGTGCGATCAGCCCTCCAGCTCACACCCTCCCCCTCAGCTTTATTCACATTCCTGTGAATCAAGCGACTCTCTGTACCAAGTTCATGTAGTCGGGATAATATGTCTGCGTTAAAGTGTTCAGAACCTGGTCGGAGCTTTACTGTGAAACTGTAAACCCAGAAACCATCTCATTAGACGAGAGTTTGTATCTTTCTGTCGGTACAACCACTGAAGTGGAGCATGATCAGTTACCAAAGTGAAGTTTCGTCCCCACAAGTAATAGCGCGCTTCCACAGCCCACCTAATTGCCAAGCATTCTTTCTCAATTGTAGAATAATTACGTTCCCTTGGAATTCATTTCCTACTCAAATATGTGATTGGATGTTCTTCTCCATCAAAAATTTGTGACAGGACTGCCCCACACCAAATGCACTTGCCTGTTTGCAAGATAAAATCTTTTGTGAAATCCGGGTTCCTTAGAACCGTGTAAGAAGACAATGCTTTTTTTAAATCGTTGAAAGAACGTTCACAATTTTCTGTCTATAAGATAGGTAGTTTTTACTGCCTCTAGTAAGTTCTGTAAGAGGAGCAGCTCTATGTGCAAAATTTGGAATGAATTTTCTGTAGTAACCAGCGAGCCCCAGAAAAGCACGTACATGTTTCTGTGTCTCAGGTCACGGGTAAACAAGCATTTCTTCTATTTTCCTTAACTGTGGCCTAAGTAAACCCTTGTCCATAGAATAGCCTAAGTAATGAGTCTCGGACATGCCTAGTTTACATTTCTTAGGGTTAGCAGTAAGGCCAGCCTGTCTCAAGCTTTCAAGAACGGCTTGAAGCCGCTCTAAGTGTGTTTTCCAATCATTGCTAAAAATCACGACATCGTCAAGGTATGCCCCGGCATATTCAGAATGAGGACGTAGGATCTGATCCATCATACGCTGAAAAGTTAGAGGTGCCCGTGAAGACCAAACGGAGTCTTGTAAATTCATAGAGTCCGTCAGGAGTCGCAAATGCCGTTTTCTCACAACTGCTAGCCTCTAAAGGCACCTGCCAATAGCCTTTCGTGAGATCTAGCGTGGAGATATAGCTCGTCTGACCCAGTTTTTCCAACAGTTCATCGACACGGGCATGGGATAAGCATCAATTTAGAGACCTTATTCAAGCGTCTGAAATCGATACAGAACCGAACCGAACCGTCTTGCTTTGGGACTAATACGACTGGGCTGCACCAGTCACTTCTACTTTCACGAATTACACCCAGTGTCAGCATCTATTTTACCTCTTCGCGCACAATATTTCGCCGCAATTCCGGTATCCGGAACGGCCACGAACATCAGGTTCAGTGGTAATTTTATGTTTTGTAATGTTAGTCTTGCCTGGTAAATCTGAAAATACATCAGTGTTCCGTTCTATCAAAGATAACAGTTCTGTCTTTTGCGTGTCAGTAAGATCGTTACCAATGGTAACATCGGTCTGAGAAACAGCAGCCAAGGAAGTGTTAACCTCTTGTCGGTCGTGCCATTCCTTCAAGAGGTTAATGTGTAAAATCTGGAATGGTTTGCGCCGGCCTGGTATTCTAACCTTGTAATTTACCGGACTCATACGCTCCTCAATAATGGCGGGCCCTGCCATTTAGCTAAGAATTTGTGTGGATCCGAGGGAACCAGTACCAAAACACGATCGCCAGGTTTGAACTCACGGAGCTTGCTGTGCCTATCGTAAAGACGCTTCTGAGTTTCCTGTTCTCGTTGTTGGTGTTCCACAGCAATAGAGGAAAGCATAGAAATTCTGTCTTGCAACGAAATTAGTCGATCTGCAAAGCTTCGACCTTGAGCTGCTCTCTCGTTTCCTATCCATTCCTCACGTACCACATCCAGGATGCCTCGCGGCCGCCTGCAGAATAACAACTCGAAGGGACTAAAGCCAGTGGACGCCTGTGGTGATTCTCGCACCACATACAAAACAAAAAGTAGGACAGTGTTCCATATTGTGGGATCATTATGAGCAACTCGCCTGATCATCTGTTTCAATGTTGTGTTAAATCGCTCGGTTAAACCATTCGTTTGAGGATGGTAAACAGTAGTACTCAGTTTCTTAATAGCAAAGCTGTCACACAATTGTTTCATCACGGGAGAAGTGAAAGGTGTGCCTTGATCAGTTAAGATTTCTCTAGGGATACCAATACGAGTAAAAGTATCACATAGTGCTTTGGCTACAGTTGAAGAGTTGGCCTTTTTCAGCGCAATCATTTCTGGATATCGTTTCGCATAATCAACCAACACTAGCAAATATTGGTACCCATCCTTAGTCTTAGATAAAGGTCCCACAATATCTAATCCCACACGGTGAAAGAGAACTTCCAATATTCTACCAGTTCTTCGTCTTTTTTTCTTCTTCTCCCCCCCCACTAAGTTCATTAGTGGACTGGACTACTGGTCCCTAACATTTATTAATCAGTTTCAGAAAAAGGGCATTTCTCCGTCCTATGAGTAATGGCCAAGGGCACGAGTCTGAAATGGCAGATCAAACCTTAAAGTGGCGACCCCTATAAGTTAAAGGAAGAAGTAAAGTCTGATAATCTTTAACATTACCATGCACACAGCGTATTTTTACAGTCTCACAGTCTCTAAGGCATTGTTTATTAAGACAGTCTCGTCTCACAATACAAAGGTCACTTCCCGAGTCTAACAATGCTGAGATTTCTCTGCCCCCCAATTTCACCAGGAACAACAAGCCATCTTTTCCATCCGAAGGATATGTAATAGTTGAGCAACAAACCTCGGCCAGTCCAATCTCCATTGAATGAGCTGGAGACAAGTGACATTCTCTTGCCAAATGACCGAGTTGATCACACTGGAAACATCTACGATCGGTACCGTTTCCGAAATATCCTCTGCGACGTCCACGTCGACGTGCTTTGTAGTGTCCATGGTTTTCTCGGCCCGCTGTCTCCCCAGAAACAGGCGTCTCATCTACGACTGGATTTCCGAGTCCCTACCGGACCCATTAGATTTTAGGTCCTGCAGCTTGTCGATTGAAGCGACGAGAATGTCCTGGACGTTCGTTCACAGGGGGCGAAGCAGCACGAAATCCACCGCTCTTTCTCCAAGCGGACTGTGAACCCCCAAATCGTCTGGACATAATTATTAATAATTTAATATCATGACGTTGAAATTCATCTCGAAGAACTTCAGGTATGCCGGCCAGTAATATATTCACGACAACTGTTTCCATCACGTCTCCTTCAAACCAGCAGTGCACTTTATGTATCAAATCTTGAATTTGCGCACGGATTGGGTCATCCATGTTTAGTTTCCAGTCTTTAAGTGCATAAGTTTTAGACCTCAGGAAAAGGTCTTCGGCGGCATCCATCTGTGCAACCACTTCTGGTACCACTTGTCACGCTTGGGTCACAGATTTGCACTGAGACACAGGAGGTCGTAGAAAGAAGAAGGATTTTTATTCAAACACTGCAAACACATGAGCTTAAACGTGCTCCATGACAAGTCAGAGATGACAGCTCCGCTAGGAGCAGAGAGAGATAAAAGCAAACAATCAATTCCAAAACTGACAGGCGCTGCGCAAGGCTTATAAGTTGGCGGAGTACCGAGCGAGGCTTGTATTACGCGTTATAGTGCAAGGATAAGGAGCATAGTGAGGGTAGTCAGTGTTTCAAGGTTTGTGGTTTTCCCAGGGGCGTCTGTATCTATTTGGGGTGCGATCAGCCCTCCAGCTCACAATATATATACATACATATATACACATACATCCACATATATATATACATATACAGTGGAACCTTGGTTTACGAGTAACTTGGTTTAAGAGTGTTTTG